>NC_079167.1:39482868-39645368 GCF_947568905.1 Ostrea edulis
TGAATATAGAAACAGGTCAGCTAACAAAAGAGCACAATTCGTGCCCATGGGAATTCCAACAGACTGTTGGAAGACCTGATTTCCAAAGACCACGAAGATATTGTCAATGAGGAACTCCAGCATAATATTTATTTCAACTTTCAACTTCAGAGTACTTGTGCGTGGAATCACAGTGGTGTTTAACAAAGTCAGTTTTTGGATGACTGATCACTAGATATGAATATTTCTGTTTTCCATTTTTGTTGAAGAAGCAACTGTCTATGATGTCAAAAAGTCTAGTCTTTAATTTATCGTGAGGGATGGTCGTGTAAAGTGTTGAAAAGTCATAGGTTTTGATGTTATTGATTTGGGAGAAATAAATTTTATTTTGAAAAGCACACAAGGGTGTGAAGTATACCGGTGTAAAGCGTCACATATATGACCTCTGGGTCGAGGCCTCTGCTGGTGGACTGTTAGTCCCCGAGGGTCTCTACAGCCCAGTAGCTAAGTACTTCGTTACTAGCTTGAAAATACGGATGTATATTTAATTGCTGTTATAAAATTTAGAAATTCATTTCAAAATTAAGGATTATCTCCCTCACGCATAGCTCTTATCCTTAGATGAATTTGACTACACTTTTTTGGCACACTGTTTTTCCTTATAATAGCTCTAAAATGTCATTGTGATTTCGGATTTCAAACATTTCGGTTGAGCATCACTGAGGAGATATTATTCCTCGAAATTAGTCGAGGAGTTCGTCAAGGGGACCCTCTTTCCCCCTAAATATTTATCTTAGCGGTTGAACTTCTCAGTGCATCTATGAAATACAACCCTAATATAAAAGGGATTAAAGTAAGTGACACAGAATATCTAATCAGCCAATACGCGGATGATTCAGCTCTAACACTGGCAGATGATCTCAATAGCTTAAATTCATCACTTGATTGTTTAGAATCCTTTGCGCAATGTTCTGGTTTGAGAACAAACTTTCATAAAACACAAGCCGTCTGGATTGGGGTAAAAGGGGCTGTGGTGAGGAGTACAAAACAAATCAAAATATAATTTGGAATCACGAAGGAAAATTCAAGCTTCTTGATATTATATACGATTTAAAAAAAGATGATTTCACTGAAGATAATTTTAAGGAAAAACTGCAATCAATGAAAAATTTGTTACATGACTGGGCTTTTAGAAACCTTACAATTATGGGTAAAGTCACGGTGATTAAAACACTAGCTTTGCCAATTCTTATTCATTGTTTATATGTCCTTCCAGATCCTAAAACTAAATTATATGACGAGATTCAAAAACTTATTTTCAAATTTATCTGGAATAATAAAAACGACAAAATTAAGAGAAATATCATAATGAATGATAAAGATAAAGGTGGGTTGAAAGTATCCCATATTCAATCTTTTGCGAAAAGCTTAAAACTCGCATGGATTAAAAAGTGTCTGAACCCAAATTGTAGGTCATTATGGAAAATTTTATTATCAGATAAACTTGAGAAATGGGGATATTCAAATATTTGGCAACTTCGGAAATAAATTCAAACAGAAGCGCCACTGATTTCCCACATACTTTATGAAGGCTTGGACATAAACGAGGAGGATAGGAAAGACCGAATATACATAACCCCCTCGTTTCCACAGAAATTACATCTCATCAATACTTATGTAACGTCACCGGAACACTAACGCACTGGATTATCACTCCTTGAAATAATGTAAATAATTACTAAAGAACGAAAACACACAAGTCTTGTATTTTAAACGAATAACAAGTTTATTCTGAACACAGATTTATTCAGTTTTATAAAAGTTTAATGAATAGAAGATAATTACGAGTTTACATTCTTGTCTTACATGTATGTATTCTGACCCGGTAATATTTTAACCAGTAATTTAGCGACTGGTAAACTCAACCGGTAATGAATTCAAGAAACATTAATTAAATCCAAGAAAACTGGTAAATCTAACCAGTAGTTCAAGCAACTGGTAAACTCAACCAGTAATACCCAAGAAATATTAATTAAATCCAAGGAGACTGGGCAACCTAACCATTAATGAACGACACTGGTAAATATTTAACCAGTAACGATAATTAAATATCTGACGTGGTATTGACTGGCAATCCCAACCAGTAATATAAAACACTTAGCACTCGCTGCTAAAACTCAACGCTAAATATTAACAAATCACAACCCTCCGTGAATGCTAATTAGCGATAAACCTAACTTTCCTACTTGAACTTAGAAAGTTATCAAACAGAGTAAACCCTCTCGGCACTCTGTAAACTGGTTAGCTGCTACTAATACTAAAATACTAAAACTGGTAATCTCAACCAGTAATGTAAAACACTTAGCACTCGCTGCTAAAACAAATCAGCCTATATTAACAAACCACGACTCCTTTCATGAATGTTAAATAGCAAAACTTAAGTTTCCCCCTACTTGGAACTTAGAAAATATCTAACAGAGCAATACACACCCTCTTGGTACTCTGTAAATGTAGCAACTCTGTATAGTCTGCAAGTACTCGGATATTTACGTTGCATATCATGACATCATGAAACGCGACCAATCAAAAGCGTCGCGTACAAAACTACCGATTATCGATACCTCCCCCTTTCCCACACTAAATATTCCCACACGATAAAAATAATTAAATAAATTAATCAAGCGCAATAATTAACAATCATTGCCTATAAAACAATTGACTGTAATACTATTTTAAATAAATATTGCAATTAAATTCTGTAATAATACTTGTGCACAAATTATGCGCAATGCATTATGGGAAAAGACCGTCAACAATAAACAAAGCACTCGGGAACACTCGAGGTAAGGTTAGGCTAACAAAATACAACTAACTACGGCATCAGAAATAATGCCACGCTCAAAGCATATTTACAACAAGTAAATTAAATAGTTTAACTATCGAACATTCACACATTCGGTGTATAATCATGTTATTTATAAGTTCTGTACATGAAAGAAAATACCGCGCTATCGAAACTCATTCGGGGACGATGTCACAACACAAAAAAAAACGTATGCACACAAAAAATGAGGCTGGCGCGTCTTGACATCTTACATTTTGCCCCCTTCAAAAAAAAATGGTCCAAGTCCCTTTGGACCTTACAATCAGACATACTTTTAGTGTAAAACCTACATACAATTACATGTACATCATTTGAAATAAATACAACCATAATGACAGGAACAATGATTCCATGTAACATTGCATAAATTCAAAGTTAATAAATATAGTACATGTGAAACTTCGATGAATTCACGTCACCAGAAGAGGAATCATTGGTCAACTTGCACTCATTTGAAAATGTCAACATTGAATGCTCACAGGTAAGTAATAAAAATTAAACTTTATATGTATTTACATATATTTGAAACCTAGGTGCATTCTACAACAAAGTTATCCTAACTAGACCTGAAAATCGATCTATTCTATTGCAATTTACAAACTGATATAGAGGCTATTCTACAGATGGACATAAATCGTAATGAACTTTTAAAGAAAATCTCCTGTTGTAAGACAATTCGAATGCTATAATGAAATGAAGACTTTACCTTAAATAATAAATACTATAGTTACTTATGTCCTACCTATACATGTACTATTTGGTTTTACCTAATGTTTCCTATATTTCTTAGTGTCTGGTTTGAAGAGGTCATGCAGAGGTGAAAGTCGGGGGCTCCTAGGTCTAGGTCGCTGTCTCTGAGGTTTAAAAACGACTGACTTCAAAGTTGGAACAGCCGGAAGCTTCCTCCTTGATGTGATCTTGGGTCGCTCTCCCTCTCCAGGACCATTATGAACTGAGCAAGAGGTTCCATCATTGGACTTCTGCTCCTGTAACATCCTCTGGAGGTTTTGGATCACCTTCGTATTGTTGCGGAGGGCCCTCTCCTGACTTGCAATGATGTCTTGAAGTTTCCTTACCTCAGAGTCCGATTCCTTCCTGGGTGATGTATTGGTACCCACTTCTCTGGTTGAAGGCTCCTGGTCGAATTCTGACGTGTCTTCGAAGACCAGAAACTCCGACAGGACGGCAACCTCGTCATGCTGGAGAGTCGTTGATGAAGAAGCAGACACTGGTACTGATGATGAAGAAGGCACTGGTGCACTGGATGGTGGAATGTCAGTAGGATGAGGAACTGGGTTGGAAACAGGAACAGGTGGCGATATGGCAGATGGTGACTGGTGCAAGACGTCAGTGGCAGAGGGACAGGAATCCGCACAGACAGTCACAGGACTGGGTTCAGAGTCATGCGCAGCAGCAATGACTGGGGCTGGTAGGATGGGCCGCACGCATGATGGAGTCTGCCGCTGAATAGGTTGACTGGTTCGCATTCGGCGTTGTCGCTGCCAGTGCTGTAACGAATCCACCACAGACATCAGGTCCAACATGCCCAGGGCTATCCTGCTGCTCTCTGACATGTCGGATGACGTAGGCATAGGCAAGGAATTTTCACCCTTCAACGCTGCATGGAGATAGTACCACTGGACGTGTTTGGAGAAATTGCTGTAATCATAATGACGGTATTCGCAAACAGGACACACGTAGGGATATTCATCGAAGGTCAAGTGTTTGGAATAGATGTGTCTCAAAACATAGTGCCTCTCCCCCTTGAATGGACACAGCTTACAGGTCCACGCTCGACCACGCTTTCCAGCTGAAGTGATTACAGATGATTGTGACATGACAATGACCTGCAACAAAGAACTGTACAAGGTAAGCACAGTAATAAATACACACATGAAATTTTATCATGTAATATGAACATATACTCTAATGATATGTACAAGTTTAACATGTATCATACACACATGTAAAGTTTGGTTTCATAATAATAAAAAAAAATTAAATTTCTCCCCGTCCACCCCAATCAGGTATATCACCTGATAGCTAAGTGATAAATTTTACCCATGGAAGTCGTGATTTGTTTTAAGCATATTGCTACAATATGAATAAACAAACATAGCAGGAAAAAGTATCTCACTTTTTATTTTCAATAAAACAAGTCAAAATCTCATTGACTTAAAATCTACAATGCTGATTTAAGTTCTCTGGTAAGTTTCAACACCCACTTAGGTGGTGTATTTCCAATATAGGGAAGCAGTTTATTATGGTTAACTACTCTGCTCTCTCCTCGAGCATCTAACTGAATTTTGAAAACCAGCTCACTCAAGACTTTTAGTACAACACATGGTCCAATATAAGCACTTCTAAACTTCGGACACTCACTGTCCCCAATCTTCTCATTCAAGAGCCATACAATGTCACCCGCTTTATATGTATGAACCAGTGTTTTAGTATTGTACACATCTCTTTGTCTTTTTGCAGCTTGGCACAAATGTTTTCTACAAATGGCATGGGCCTCATAGAGTTTTGACCTAATTTCTTCTACAAATTCACCATAGGATGAAACTGCTTCACCATTGGAGCCTAATGCATGATGGGTTGCCTCATAGGGCATTCTAAGTTCTCTACCAAACATAAGTAAATTTGGGGTAAGTCCTGTTGACTCATGACATGTAGATCTATATGCACATGTAAGACAATGAAGATGAAGATCCCACTCATCATGAGCATCCGAAATAAATGCCCTAATCATCCGCACTAGTGTACGATTGAATCTCTCAACCATTCCATTGCACTTTGGATTCCTAGCAGTTGTTCTTGTTTTCTTTATGTGTAGAAGAGAACATAATTCTTTGAATATATTTGACTCGTAGTTCCGTCCTTGATCTGAATGAAGAATCAAAGGACAACCATATCTGGTTATAATTTCATTCAATAAAACTTTGGCTGTAGTGGCAGCAGTTTGGTCAGGTACCGGAAATGCTTCTACCCACTTGGTAAAATAATCCATAACAACAAGTATGTAGCGATTTCCTTTCTCTGTTACAGGCAATGGACCAATGAAGTCTGTGGCTAGACACTCCCAGGGTGCACCGAATCGCAAATTTTGAAGCAGACCCTTTGGTTTTTGGACAGGAGGTTTGTTCATAGAGCAATTATCACAAGTGTTAATGAATATCCTAACTTCCTCTTTCAGCTCAAACCAGTAAAAGTTTCTGGTTAGTCTGAACTTAGTTTTCTTTATTCCTAGATGCCCTGCTAATGGCCAACAGTGAGACATTTTCAAAATTTCTTTTTTAAGAATTTTTGGGACAATGAATTGCTCTAAAGTATCTCCCAGTGTTGTAGTACAGGACCTATACAAAACATTTTCTTTCAGTACTAATTGATCCCATAAACTCAGGTAGTGTCTGGTTGCAGTTGAACAGGAAACTGAATCTTCTTTTCTCGGCCGTTCATCGTTCATTTTCCATTGTAGAACTGGTGAGATATCTGGGTCCTCACGCTGAAATGTATGGAGAGAAATGGAAGAATACTGGCTCTTCCAAATAGTACAATCAGACAAAGAAGACTCTGGACCCTGTTTCCTGGTGCTGACCTTCCTTGTTACCTCATCAGATTGCTGAGAATCTAAAGGTAATACATTTTCTGCCCTGCGACGACATTTCTTGCATGGTCCACATTTAAGTACCTCCATGTTATCCACATCCGGACAATTGCAATCCTTTGGGTTTGGACACCTTGATAAACTGTCTGCGTTTCCATGTTGTTTCCCTTGCCTGTACTGAACCTCAAAGTTATATTCTGACAAAATTTCTATCCATCTTGCAACTCTGCCCTTGGGCTCTTTCAACTTAAAAAGCCAAACTAATGCCTGATGATCTGACCTGACTACAAATTGCTGGCCCAGTAAATACTGGCGAAAGTATTCCACAAAATGTTTAACTGCTAAAAGTTCTTTGTCAGTCACACAGTAGTTCTTCTCAGCTTTGTTAAGTGTCCTACTAGCATAGGCGATTACTCGTTCTCGTCCATCCTGCACTTGGCTTAAAACAGCTCCGATACCTTCATCACAGGCATCCGTGTCTAGTATGAATTGTCCATGGTCTGGATCAGGGTAACCCATTATCTCAGGACCCATCAAGATAGATTTAAGTTTGACAAATGATTTATCACATTCTTTTGTCCACTGGAAGACTACTGTTTTCTTTGTTAAATTTGTAAGTGGGTTCGCAATGGTAGAGAAGTTGTGAATGAATCTCCTATAATAAGATGCCATGCCAAGGAATTGACGAACTTCTGTCAGCGTCTTAGGAGTGGGCCAGTTGACAATTTTCTCAACATTCTGCATGTGTGGAAGAATTCCATTTCTGTTTATTTTGTGACCAAGGAAAATAACTTCATCCTGAAAAAAATCGCATTTTTCCGGTTTTAGTTTCAAATTTGCTTCTCTCAGTCTCTGTAGGACTTGTTCCACTCGCTGAAGGTGCTCTTCGGAGGTTTTACTGTAAATTATGACGTCATCTAAATAAATCAAACAAGTTTCCCACTGTAGCCCTTTCAATGCCAGCTCCATGACTCTTTGAAATGTTGCCGGAGCATTAGTTAACCCGAAAGGCATGGTTACATATTCATAATGTCCATATTTAGTTACAAATGCAGTTTTGGGGATATCGGTTGCCTTCACTCTGATTTGATGATACCCAGAAGTTAAATCAAGTGTAGTAAAAATGGTGGAACCAGCAACAGAATCCAAGCAATCTTGTACACGGGGAAGAGGAAAGGCATCTTTTGTGGTTATACTGTTGAGTTTTCGGTAATCAACACAAACTCTCAGCTTGCCATTTTTCTTTCTAACGAGCACTAGGGGCGAAGCCCAAGGTGAAGAAGAAGGCCTTATTATTCCTTTTTTCTGTAACTCAAGCACAGCATCCTTCTCTTCACTGGCAAGAGCAATTGGGACTCTTCGTGGTGGTTGTTTAAATGGTAGTTCTCCTGCAGTATTTATCTGATGTTCTGTCAATTCTGTCTGACCTAAATCCCACTCATCCTTGGAAAACACATCTTGATATCTAGAGAGAAGTGTTGTAAAAGATCTCTCTTCCTCAGGAGACATTAGTGTAACTGCTCTACTGCATAGTTCATCTAAATGTGGGGGAATGTCAACCTTTGTTTTGCAGTTGACATCTGAAACTCTTCTAACATCTATCTCTGATTTATTGGTTTCCAGTGGTATGATGTCTTCTATACTTTGTAATGTTCCTAGAATTGTATCAGGATAGACGCGGGTACTCCTAGGAAATGGATTCATAATCCGTACAGGAATAGTTATCCTATTAGCAGTATGGATGACGGCTGGTGCAACTAGCAATGAAGATTTCTCTGTAAAACCGTCTGAGGCTTCTATCATGAAAGCATCTTTAGTATTGGTACTGTTCATTCCCTCAATATATGCAGAGACAATTAATTCACTCATAGGTGGAACATCATACAAGTCAGCTGATCTCAGCGTGCCAGAGGAATGTTTTCCTCCGGAAGTGACACATGGAATAGTATGACCATGTAAATGAATAACATTTTCTGTTAGTAAGATATCAGCGCTGCCATGTTTTTCATCCTTCAAAATGTCAATTCCTAACAGGACATCGTCTTCTATCTCAGCTACTAGCAGCTTTCGGGTCAGTGTAAGTGAACCTAAATTAAGGTTAAAAGTTCCATTTCCATAAACCCGAATTAAAGATCCACCTGCCCCTTTCAGTACGGAATTTCCCTTTAGTTTTGGTCTATCTTTTTCTATAATTGCGTTGTAGGCCTTGAGTGAAAGAATGCTAGTGGTTGCACCAGTGTCTGCCGTGAAGTGTACATTAATTCCGTTGACTTTCCCTTCAATATAGATTCCTGTCGAATCTGGTAATCTTCTACTCGAAAAAAATGGAAAAATAAAATCTTGTCCCATGGTTTCGGGGTCTTCACTGTCCGTCAGTAGGTCAGTTTTTCCTTCAGCCATCTCTCGACCCTCAGAAATGGCTACTGGCCATTTAAATGAGAGGCAGCAGCAACAGATTGCGACTCCTGGGGTGACACATCCTTCTTCTGTGGACAGTCCCTTGCAATGTGTCCATAAGCCTTGCAGCAATAACACTGCACAGAGGCCATTTTGTTGTTTGGCCCTGTTCTCTGCTGCTGTGTTTTCCGATCACAGTCTGCTGAGGTGTTTCCATAATGTTGACTGTGCTTCTCCAACTCTCGACGTACCTTTTCTAACTGCTCCTGGAGATCTCTTATGCTGGTTTGTTCGTTATTTATCTTTGCTTTCGTCGACAACTCATCGGGTCTCACGGGATGTGCCTTCATAGAGTTGGTCTTTTTCTCATCTCTCTGTTCTCGAACTTGACGAGCTACCCTTTGTTTCTGTCCTCTCCCAGTCTCTTCATAGCTGACAACCTGGAGGACGGCCTCGTCAATGTTCTCGGGCTCCTTTACATATTCCACATGAAACTGTGCATACTTGTCCGAGAGCCCATCCAAAAATCGACGCAACAAGTCTTCCTCTCTCGTATCTGCATTTCTTTTGGGGTGTGCTTTATCATAGAGCCGTTTCAAATCTGCTGCGTAATCTTCTACTTTTTCACCTGGCTTTTGCTGTCTGTTGCTAAATTTAGCAATAAAGGTTTTCCTTGTTTCCACTACTCTGAATCTGTTATTCAATTCCTGTATTAATTTAAGGTAATGTTTACGTGTGGACTTCGGGAGTTGTCCATAGACGAATTCTGCTGCAGTGTCATGCAATCGCGGCAACAGTTCATCCAATCTCTGTAGCTCAGACCATCTTCTCCGTTCAGCCATCTCATCAAATCTAGCATACCATATTTTCCAATCCTCTTTCCCGGTAAATGGTGGTATCTTTACGCTTGACTTTCTAGGTCTGGGTTGGTCTAGAATCTGTTCAAAATTACTGCATGTGGAATTTTCATCATAGTCCTCATTTTCGCTAATGCTATCTCGATTTCCTGGAGTGGTTCCTACGGAAAGAGTACTGGGGTTTTGTAGCAGGTTCTGTAGCGCATTCCCGACTTCAGCACGTATCATCTCTGCTAGATTTACAGGCTGTGTTGCATCCGATATGGTCGGTTGACTGGGTCTGTTTCTCGTACAGCCGTGAGAAGGAAAAGGTGAAGGATCCTCTGCAAAAACGTGGCTAGCATTGTGACCTATAGTGGTAGGTAGGGGATGGGTCATGTGAGAGTGTACGCTAGAAACAACCGGCATACTATGTATAGAAGAAACAGGTAAATGACCTGCACATGTAGCAGGTAGAGAACCAACAGAGCGTGGTAAAAGGTGACAAATGCTAGGGGAAACAGGTAAATGACCTGTATCATTTGCTCTGGGATGTATGTAGCCTTGATGCTGGTTTTGGTGATCTATTCTGGTTGATAGATTTGATGATATAGTTTGGGGTATCAAGGTTACGGGTGGTATGAATTGTACATGACCTGCGTTCTGTGAGTGCACAATTCTATCATGATTGTTTAGAGTGTTCATAACGACACCTCTGTTAACATGTACAGGTGTGTTATCTGCAATAAATTGAGTAGGTCCGGAAAACTGTCCATGGGATCTTGCTGAAGAGTAGGTCATACCCGGGGGTATCAAGGTTACGGGCGGTGAAACTGATAAAGAATCAGTACTATGATGGGTAGAGACCATATGTCTTACTGTAGGTGTACAATGGTGTGCGCCTGTACTATACGTTGTTGGAGTATTGCTGACCGCCGTGTCGGGTAGAGAGATTAGTCTGCTCACTGGTCGTGCAGCTTGGTCTGTTCCGTCGCCTTCCCCACTGTATAAACTTCGTGGATGATTCCCGCATAACGGAAAAGTTGCTTGCATATTCAGTGTTTGAATATCGTAAGAATTACCTTGCGTCATTGTATTTGTACAAGTGACAGGTACGTAACCTATATTTTGAAATGAATTGCACATGACAGGTACACTACCTGTATTTGGTGACATAACACAAGAATTCGCTATTTGATCTAGATTTTCATATAAACTACAAGAAACAGGTATGTCACCTGTATTTTCAGAACACTGGCGTGAAACGGACATACTGTCATTTGCCCATGTTAGATGAGTATTGCACGTGGAAGACTCAACTACTAACTGTATATCGTGCCCTGTATTATTGCACGTTGTCTCAATTGGTTTTTCTTTCTCTGCAGATGGAGAATATCTCTCTGGACTTCCTTCTCTGGAACTCAAACTCTTCTCCGATTCACGGTCTGCCGACGAAACTCGGATGTCAGGAGACGGGTGATCGCGACCACGAACAGCGGCCCGATTTTTAGTTTTTCTTTTGTTACCCATAATGAATAAATGTGTTCAGAAAAACCTGTGATATTCAAGACTTGTGTCTAACTAAACTTCAGAGGCTTAGATTTGATCACTGGATCTGTTAATTTAACAGATCCCGCCGTGGATGCCAAAATATTGTAACGTCACCGGAACACTAACGCACTGGATTATCACTCCTTGAAATAATGTAAATAATTACTAAAGAACGAAAACACACAAGTCTTGTATTTTAAACGAATAACAAGTTTATTCTGAACACAGATTTATTCAGTTTTATAAAAGTTTAATGAATAGAAGATAATTACGAGTTTACATTCTTGTCTTACATGTATGTATTCTGACCCGGTAATATTTTAACCAGTAATTTAGCGACTGGTAAACTCAACCGGTAATGAATTCAAGAAACATTAATTAAATCCAAGAAAACTGGTAAATCTAACCAGTAGTTCAAGCAACTGGTAAACTCAACCAGTAATACCCAAGAAATATTAATTAAATCCAAGGAGACTGGGCAACCTAACCATTAATGAACGACACTGGTAAATATTTAACCAGTAACGATAATTAAATATCTGACGTGGTATTGACTGGCAATCCCAACCAGTAATATAAAACACTTAGCACTCGCTGCTAAAACTCAACGCTAAATATTAACAAATCACAACCCTCCGTGAATGCTAATTAGCGATAAACCTAACTTTCCTACTTGAACTTAGAAAGTTATCAAACAGAGTAAACCCTCTCGGCACTCTGTAAACTGGTTAGCTGCTACTAATACTAAAATACTAAAACTGGTAATCTCAACCAGTAATGTAAAACACTTAGCACTCGCTGCTAAAACAAATCAGCCTATATTAACAAACCACGACTCCTTTCATGAATGTTAAATAGCAAAACTTAAGTTTCCCCCTACTTGGAACTTAGAAAATATCTAACAGAGCAATACACACCCTCTTGGTACTCTGTAAATGTAGCAACTCTGTATAGTCTGCAAGTACTCGGATATTTACGTTGCATATCATGACATCATGAAACGCGACCAATCAAAAGCGTCGCGTACAAAACTACCGATTATCGATACCTCCCCCTTTCCCACACTAAATATTCCCACACGATAAAAATAATTAAATAAATTAATCAAGCGCAATAATTAACAATCATTGCCTATAAAACAATTGACTGTAATACTATTTTAAATAAATATTGCAATTAAATTCTGTAATAATACTTGTGCACAAATTATGCGCAATGCATTATGGGAAAAGACCGTCAACAATAAACAAAGCACTCGGGAACACTCGAGGTAAGGTTAGGCTAACAAAATACAACTAACTACGGCATCAGAAATAATGCCACGCTCAAAGCATATTTACAACAAGTAAATTAAATAGTTTAACTATCGAACATTCACACATTCGGTGTATAATCATGTTATTTATAAGTTCTGTACATGAAAGAAAATACCGCGCTATCGAAACTCATTCGGGGACGATGTCACAACACAAAAAAAAAAACGTATGCACACAAAAAATGAGGCTGGCGCGTCTTGACATCTTACATTTTGCCCCCTTCAAAAAAAAATGGTCCAAGTCCCTTTGGACCTTACAATCAGACATACTTTTAGTGTAAAACCTACATACAATTACATGTACATCATTTGAAATAAATACAACCATAATGACAGGAACAATGATTCCATGTAACATTGCATAAATTCAAAGTTAATAAATATAGTACATGTGAAACTTCGATGAATTCACGTCACCAGAAGAGGAATCATTGGTCAACTTGCACTCATTTGAAAATGTCAACATTGAATGCTCACAGGTAAGTAATAAAAATTAAACTTTATATGTATTTACATATATTTGAAACCTAGGTGCATTCTACAACAAAGTTATCCTAACTAGACCTGAAAATCGATCTATTCTATTGCAATTTACAAACTGATATAGAGGCTATTCTACAGATGGACATAAATCGTAATGAACTTTTAAAGAAAATCTCCTGTTGTAAGACAATTCGAATGCTATAATGAAATGAAGACTTTACCTTAAATAATAAATAATAATAAATGTAAGATGTCAAGACGCGCCAGCCTCATTTTTTGTGTGCATACGTTTTTTTTTTTGTGTTGTGACATCGTCCCCGAATGAGTTTCGATAGCGCGGTATTTTCTTTCATGTACAGAACTTATAAATAACATGATTATACACCGAATGTGTGAATGTTCGATAGTTAAACTATTTAATTTACTTGTTGTAAATATGCTTTGAGCGTGGCATTATTTCTGATGCCGTAGTTAGTTGTATTTTGTTAGCCTAACCTTACCTCGAGTGTTCCCGAGTGCTTTGTTTATTGTTGACGGTCTTTTCCCATAATGCATTGCGCATAATTTGTGCACAAGTATTATTACAGAATTTAATTGCAAAATTTATTTAAAATAGTATTACAGTCAATTGTTTTATAGGCAATGATTGTTAATTATTGCGCTTGATTAATTTATTTAATTATTTTTATCGTGTGGGAATATTTAGTGTGGGAAAGGGGGAGGTATCGATAATCGGTAGTTTTGTACGCGACGCTTTTGATTGGTCGCGTTTCATGATGTCATGATATGCAACGTAAATATCCGAGTACTTGCAGACTATACAGAGTTGCTACATTTACAGAGTACCAAGAGGGTGTGTATTGCTCTGTTAGATATTTTCTAAGTTCCAAGTAGGGGGAAACTTAAGTTTTGCTATTTAACATTCATGAAAGGAGTCGTGGTTTGTTAATATAGGCTGATTAGTTTTAGCAGCGAGTGCTAAGTGTTTTACATTAATGGTTGAGATTACCAGTTTTAGTATTTTAGTATTAGTAGCAGCTAACCAGTTTACAGAGTGCCGAGAGGGTTTACTCTGTTTGATAACTTTCTAAGTTCAAGTAGGAAAGTTAGGTTTATCGCTAATTAGCATTCACGGAGGGTTGTGATTTGTTAATATTTAGCGTTGAGTTTTAGCAGCGAGTGCTAAGTGTTTTATATTACTGGTTGGGATTGCCAGTCAATACCACGTCAGATATTTAATTATCGTTACTGGTTAAATATTTACCAGTGTCGTTCATTAATGGTTAGGTTGCCCAGTCTCCTTGGATTTAATTAATATTTCTTGGGTATTACTGGTTGAGTTTACCAGTTGCTTGAACTACTGGTTAGATTTACCAGTTTTCTTGGATTTAATTAATGTTTCTTGAATTCATTACCGGTTGAGTTTACCAGTCGCTAAATTACTGGTTAAAATATTACCGGGTCAGAATACATACATGTAAGACAAGAATGTAAACTCGTAATTATCTTCTATTCATTAAACTTTTATAAAACTGAATAAATCTGTGTTCAGAATAAACTTGTTATTCGTTTAAAATACAAGACTTGTGTGTTTTCGTTCTTTAGTAATTATTTACATTATTTCAAGGAGTGATAATCCAGTGCGTTAGTGTTCCGGTGACGTTACACTTATATCTTAAAGAGTAAATAGTTTGAACTCTCAAATCATTTGTGTTTTTTTTCTCTTATTTACCAATCGCTAGTACCACTTTCATTAGTGATGTAATATTCAACAAGTTGAAGGCGATAATTAATCAGCAACGCGACACAGGTACGTGTTGTATCCCATGGGGCCTCTTGCTTACTTTGCCACCGAAACCACCGGCGTTTTCATATATTTAAGACTCGTACAAAATTCCATCCTAAATCAGGGTTAAGACATTTATAGGCTGCCTTACCTTGTTGACACGTTCTGGACATCGTAACGAAAGAAACGAGTGAGCGTTGAACGGAGATGTTTGTCGTCTTGTGGAACTAAGTAAGAGTATTTGAAATACTTGGACAATCAAATTTACACATAAACTTCGCTGTTTTATTGTTGTACATCACGGTGCGTATATTCTTACGTGAAAATGTAAGGCACATCAAGGAATGTAGTATGGTTAGCCATCGGGATCAGTACTCACTGCGAGTCGGAAGTCCTTTGATCTGTTCGCCTACAGTCGATATTTTTGAATACTCGGTATTTATTTTCAGAATGACTGTGATGATGAGGAACAAGGACCACAATCACCAAGTCATAGCCTACTGCGCTCTCACTACCGGCTTCAACTTGATCAGCCAAGCTTTCAATTTTTACTATGTCAACGTGTTTCTCAATATTTATCAAGTTCAAGAAGCATGGTTCCAGTTTGCTCAAGTCATGTTCTTGATATGGAATGCGATCAATGATCCCCTATTTGCATATTGTGCAGATAACAAAAATATAAGATTTATGTCTACACGGCGAAATATGGTTTTGTATGGTGCACCTTTCTTTGCATTGTCATTTCTTGTGCCATGGTTTCAGTGGAGCCCGAACCCGACAATAATTGGATTGCATTTGATAATAGCTTTATGCTTTTGGGATACTATGTTTACATTAGTTGGGCTTGCATCCTGTTGTTTATTCACTGAAATATCTCAGGACCCATCAAAGAGAATAACACTTACCCGATATGCCACCTTGGGCTCTCTTGTCGGTTCGAGTAGTATCTTGTTCTTGGACCACGCTTCCAGCAGTTTGATAAATTTCAGAGCTTTTCAATTTGTTTCTGTAATTGTTGCTTTTCTGAGCTGGGTCCTAATGCATTACTGCGGCAAACACTGTCATACCAGATTTGACTTGAACCAAATGAAACAGAAAAACAAATCACCCGATCAGGTTCTCCACGAGCGCAGTGGTCATGAGTCCTATTTCCAACAAACGTTACAAATTCTGTCTGACATCAATTTTCTCTCGTTTGTCATAACCAACTTCTTCCAGGAGTTTCATAAGACATATTTGATAAACTTTTTAGCTGTAATTTGTGATCAAATGGTTCCAGCAAATTATATTTCACAGAGGATGAGGAGTACCTTTTACGGATGTGTTCCTTTTTCATCTCAGGTACCAAAGCATTATGATGATACAATAATATGCCATATCTCACATAAGCTGAAGAGTGAGGTCAGCTTTTTTATCTTCGTTTGTCAAGAGTCTGTATATTTGACTGACATTTCATATTTTGCTTCTTTTCAAGAGACGATTGATTGATTGATGTTTTCCGCCACGCTCAACAATTTTTCAGTTATCTGGTGGGCCCAGTTTTTATTGGTGGAAGAAAGAACCCAGATACAATGTACCTGGGAAAAGACCACCGATCTTCCGAAAGTAAACTGGGAAACTTTCTCACTTACCGGCGCGAGCGGGATTCGAACCCGCGCCGACAGAGGTGAGAGGCCGTGTGATTTTTAGCACGATGCTTTATAGCCACTCGGCCACGGAGACAAAGAACAAGGTACGATTGTGTACATAAAAAGCCCCCCCCCCCCCCCCCTAATTCTCTGTTTTAAATGCATCTCAAGAATTAATTAAGCTTGATCTGTGTTTTGTGTAAGTTAAATACATGTACATGTATATGCCAATTAAACTATCTCAACTTAATGTAGGTCGCGGGTTTACAGGCTTTTTTTCTCTCATTCGAAAACCCACCTGAAAATTTGACCGATGTATCTTGACAATGTAGTATATACTACTGTGGGAAAATTGTTTTTCGTTCAATAACACAGTTTTTAATAATTACGTCTTCAACATAGCATTGTTTTAACAGTAGCGACACTATGTTCCGTTGAATTATATAGAAAATGATAGTGATTTACTTTATTCATTGCATAATTCAACTTAAAAATAGATAGAATTTGGTGCTGTTCATTTTGATAATATTGATAACAGCGAAACAAAAACAACGTGAAAAATATTTATGAAAAAAAATTATGGGGTAATCGAGCTCGTTTATTAAAGAAAAAATTAAAGTATAAAACCTCAGTATAAGTTATTGCTTATTTGATAGCTTTATTATGTCTGACATTAATAAAACTTTTCCCCGCCTTTTTTCTAAAAGAGCTTGATAACTGATCACTTCGCTGAATAAAACTTTCTTGAACTGAGGAACTCCCGTCCGATTAGGGGGGGGGGGGGGGGGGGGGGGGGCTAAAAACGCTTATAAAGTCATTCTCAACACCAGCGGATCTCGCCTCCCCAAGTTGTCTGCTGTTAGACTTTATGAAGTAACAAGATAAAACATATTACTAGCCCAAATTTTGCACCGAAAACGAAAGGAAGACTTAACAAAATTAAACGAAGCATGTTCTACTTAGATAATGCCGGGCGAAGCTCGGATGGGTCGAACTACATGTATGCTATATTTCCGATTATATCATTCATAGTCTCTTGCCTCTGTTGCAGATAGTTGTCATTGTCTTCGCTCCGCTCATTGAACATTTTTCGTACCAGAAAATATACCGCACAAACTTTATTTGGAAAATTTGCAGCGGGCTCTTTTTGTATTTCATCGTTGGACCAGATTATCCGTGGCTAATACTGTTGTTTTTGTTATTTGATGAGTAAGTATCATTTAATGATATTCCATTGTCAATATTGGTGCCATGGACGCTTTATTAAAACCCTCACTTGCAGGACGCTGTTGTTATCTTGTTGGTACCAATCGATATTGTGATTGATTGATTACTTAATTGTTCAGTGCAATTAACATTTGTAAACAGAGTTACCAATTTGGGAGGATTTTTTATGCCCCCTTCAGTATTTTCTTCAGTTCATCATAATTAGTTCTGCTATGCTTGTAGATACATTGTATTGAACTAATTTTTAGTAGATCTATAGATCAAGTTTGAATTTCTTGTCGATTTTGCTACTTTTACGAAGACCTTAGACTTGGATTTTTTCTTCATTATTTACAGTTTTCCGAGCTTTTGGGGTTTGTGTTTGCAGAAATAGCTCTAGTTTCATGTCGATCAACTTAATTATTCCCCATGAACTTTGAAAGTTATTTAGTTATTAATTCCAGACTTGTTTCTATTAGATATGCTGGTAGGCAGTGAGCTTAATGAGAACGTATGTACCTTTATCATGATGAATTAAGATTAAGTTTCTCGTCCTTGTTTACTGCTCTACCAGAATTATTGAGACTGGACTTGAAAAATATTTAAGGCAGACATTTTTATTTGATAAACTTTACATGCATGCATTAATAAAATGTACAAAAATGTACGAACAAAGGGTGCTAATTTTTTATCATCAATTTGTTATAAAGTGTGAAATGAACAGTGCTGCAAAATGCGTCATTAATTAGATGCAATTTATACCAAATGTCATTTTCTTGTTAACTAGGATTTTTTTTTATCCTACATAAATACAATATTCTATATAAAATGTCAGTTAATGGAATAAGTCCGTGTGTACCTTCTGCATCCAAAGTGTGTCGTAGTAATTAAGCTTCACTGTGTGCTTCCATGGAAACAAATGTAATATACAATTATCTTCGGAACTTATAAAAAAAACGCACCATAAAAAGCAGTTCATTATATTAAGGTTTTGTTTTAGATGCACCTAATACTATTTTCATTTTCACATCATGGGACTTTCCAATATTCAGCGGGGCATCCGTATCACACTGACACATCTACTAGTCGGCTCTCGATTTAGTTGTTCATTGCTAGGATTGATATTTTCTGTAGTTTTATGTAACCCCAGTTATTATTTTTGTTTATTACTAGGATTGCTATTTTCTGTAGTTTTATGTAACGCCTGTTCTTATTTTTGTGTAGTTGTTTTTACTAAGATTGACATTTTCTGTAGTTATTCTTGACGCCTGTTCTTATTTTTCTTTAGTTGTTTCACAAATTCTGCCGCATCTCTAATCAAACTGCCTCTTGCCGATATAACGGACGCAAATATGGAAAAGTACAACCGAAAGTAAGTTAATGTTGATTTGAATGGAATTTATTTGATAAAGCAATTGTTTATTTATTAACCCCATGAAAATGATACTTGTACTCACATCGGTGGTACTTGTCGCGGTAGCTCAGTGATAGAGCGTTTGCATTGTAACCGGGAGGTCATGAGTTCGATTGTTGTTTAACGTCTCTGGAGAATTTTTCACTCACATGGAGACTTCACCATTTTTGAGCTTCGCTCATGTCATGGCCGCGTCAAACCTAAAACGTAAATATAAATTGTGATTGTTCCTTCGCCAAATGCTTGACATTCACAGATTTTTCGGATAAATTATCTTAAAAACGGAGGTCCCTTCTCGCGGCGGGCTTTGGAACGTTAAAGAACTTTCACTGTTACGGCCCTGAACGCTAAGCATGGGTCTAACTTTGTGGTTCTTCACCTACAGCTGATGACGTCTCAATAAGAGTGAAAAATTCTCGATGGGACGTAAAACAACCAATCAATCACATTTTTCGTTGGCCTCGCAATCTGATTTTAATATAGATCTATCAAACTGCGCACAGATATCTGTCAACGACCAATAGAGAGCCATGTTCTGTGACGTAGACACGACCTTAATGATAATAACATCCAATCACAACTATTGTTACTTTATTCAAGAAAATGTCGAAATCGAGCTTGGCTGAGGTTTTTGAAAATTTGTGATAGAGAGGCTGAAAGAGGAGCAGTTGGATATTCTTATATCGTTCATCAAAGGGGAGGATTGTGTGGTTGTCTTTTCCAACCAGATTTGAACAGTCTTTGCCTTACAAGGTCGACAAAACAACTGAAACATGAATTCCACAAAGTAATCATGTTTGTCCCTCTTTTTAAAAAAAGTAAAACCAAGTACATATAGCTATGTATAAAGGTAGGGATAATCATTAAATGTGTTTAAAAAGCAAAATATACATGTTTTGATAGCATTACATTATAAACTTTCTGGATATAGCGCCTAGTAAGCACTTATCTAATTTGCCAAAACAAAGGTTATGTCTACTTCTCAGAACACGGTTCTTCATTGGTCGTTTTCAGATCCCCCTGCTCTAAGCGCTATTTGAGAAATCTTGATCTCGGTGAATATCGACACCTTTTGGTTGTTAAATCGAGATGTCAACCTCATTAGCCTGTAACTTGGTAATGGTAAGGATTTTTTCTCATGAATTAGAATAACTAAAAATAACCTTGACTACTAAAAGTTTATCATTTATTTACAATATTGGAGGTGTTCTACGTAGGGAACCTTCTAATTTTCAATGATTTCCCCCAATTTCAGCAACTTAGAAATGCATACTGCTAATGTTGAATGGGTAAAATATTGTGGCATTTACTTCTTTATTTGGGAAAACTTCATTTGTAAAATAGTTTTAGAAGTCGTGAATTAGCTGCTTTAGATTTTATCCGCTTGATGGTTTTCGGTTATTTTCTAAAACAAAAAATAACTTCAATTAATCATGTTGAACTTCTTAAACGCCCGCTCAATAAACATGTGAACTCGTAAGATATTTACACTGTTTCTTTGAACCAGGCATCCTATATCCTCAATGGTATTTGGGACAAACGCACTGATTACCAAGCCAGCCAACTCCCTGTCGCCAATGCTCGTTGTAAGCATATTGAACCGATTCGGATACGGTGAAGTGAGAAAATTGACTTCCGGAAAAATGAATGACAATGACGTCGCTAGAAGTGAGGAATTGAAAATGGCCATGTTTGCTTTGGTTTGCTGGTACCCTGTAGTGGTGGGTGTTATACAGCTGTGTAGTTGGTCTTTTTTCAGGATAAACAAAAGAACAGAAATTATCATCAAAGCTGACAAAATTCACCAAGGGGTGTGATGCTACTGTGATTACGGACACACTAAATCTCTCATTTATTCAGCTTACCTGAGAAGAGGTCTCCAAATTATAGAAACATTACAGGATTTTTAAACTGTATACAGCTTTATTTTTGCTGTCGTTTAATTTTCGCTATTTTCACTGTAGGTCAAAACCATAAAATTGAATCTGCAGTGAAAATAACTTGACCGCAATATCATATGAAATTGATGTAAAAACGAGCATTAAAAACTATAGGAAAACGGAGTCCGCCAAGAAACCACAAATATAACGCCTTTAACTCTGTATATAATATTGTAAACATCGGCATCAGATATATGGTTTTCTAACATTAATGTCAATAAATATAGACAAAAATATTGATGTTATTTTCAGAAAGCCACAAATCTACAATGTAGCTGCATAGCACGGTTCCCGACCACGCTTTGCACTACTTGTCTAAACATTGAAAACAACATATTAACTGTTTATTAAATTTTCACTATAAAGAAAGAAATGTGATTTGGTTATCACTTAACTTGAAGCGCTCACTCACGTTATTTGATTTTTTAAAAGTGCTGGCTTTCGTCGTATCTCCCTAATTGAGAACGGAAACACTTGTTTAAATCCTGGTTTACGTTGTCAAGTTGTTGGTATATAGCTCAAACTCACGACCTCCCGGTTACGAAGCGAACAATCTACCACTGAGCTATCGCGACCGGTATAGTCGAGGTAATAATATCGACTTGTCTTGTTTACGTAAAGGATACTCACCCCTGATTTTTAATTGATGGGATGGATGTTTGTACATGTAGGTCAGTCACGCCCACTACATCTAGGAGAGCCGAACACACGGGTAATGTCGAGACCTATGGACATGCAATGAAGATTCTCATCGCTTCATAATTTCTATAATAGGTCCTTTGACTAAAATTAAATGTACTAACACAGCATTAAATTCAATTTTAATCAACTACACGTATTGTATTGAATATAAAAGTATGCTGATATTTAGATATTTCAGTCACACGAATAAAACTCCTGAAAGAAAATATTTCGATCATCCCACTATGTCTGGTAGTGATATTCCATGAGACGCATGCTTAAAAGAAAATGTTTCGTTTGTGCTTAAGAAGGTGGCGCCACTGTCCAGAGAGATGCTAAATTGCACGTTATGTTTCGCGCCCTGTGACGCTCGAACAGGAGATGGACAGTTGATGAGATGATCATAGATTAAGGTTCCTTTTGTTGTTGTGCTTCCAAATCGGCAGTAGATGGTTTTGCATATTGCTCTATGAAAATTTCGCCCGAAAACGTTGACGTTCTTTCCACCACCTATGGGACCCTCTTGAGGAAATATTGATGAAACGAATGGAGGTGTATCATTGAAGGTTAACTGACATGCTTCCTGTTTTGTGTTTGTTATGAAAAGATTATAGTTGTTTTGCCACTTTGTGATGGCAGCTGGTTTCTCAGAATCCAGGAGAGAACTGTACTCCAGTGAATTCATTGCCAAATGGCGCATGTCGGCAAGAGTCAGATCCCATCCCATTACTGCCTCATACCAGTCAACCGTGAATTCATCATATCCAAACGTAGAAGGGTCGTCTGCTCCTAAAACTACGGGTATACCATACCGAATATAAGTGATAGCCGGATGGTGGCGCTGATCGGGGACATAACCCAACATTTTGTTACTGACTGGGTTTGCCTCCACAGCAATTTTTTTCTGTTTAAGCACTTCCATTAGATAAGGATGAGACAAAAAACCTATGCCATGTCCAACTCTTTTGGCGCCCAACAGAATCGCGTCGTATGTATTTTCTATCGCAGCGACCGGATCTGTTAAATGTGTAGATGTTAGATATGTTGAGGGCCAGTTGGTTTCTGCTGTGTGGAAAAAGTATGGAAGTGAAGCATTCTGTACTTCCAATTCTGCAAAGTCCTTGAGGTAAAACAACAGAGAATATCCGTGGTCCTCTTCCGCCACTATGTCAAATCCCGCCACAAGATGAGGATATCTTTTATGCAGTGTGAGTGCTCTCTGCGCATCGAGTTTGAGTGTTGTGGAACTCACTCGTCTGTTCGAGTTAACAATTCGTTTATATCCAATAAAAGACGGATTCTTCTGACGAAATTCGTTCAATACTTCCTCCATAATGTGAAGTTCCTCTTCTCCCATGTCGTTGTCTACATAATGCTTTCCATGTGTTTTTGCATACGCAGAGTCTGGGTCTAAAACGTATAACTTGTTGTAGGAAGAGGATTTTGCTTCAAGATACTGCACATTTTCGTCCACTGCAGCTTGAAGCATTGCCTCCATATATAACCTTGACATATTTATCTGGTTCACGACCGACGACCCCATTGCGCCAAACAAGGAACCCATTTGTTTCCATCGCAACTCGCTGAGAGTTGGCGAATTAATGGCCGTGTCTGTTATAACCCCTAGAAAAGTCGAATGTTTCACAATAATGTCCTTGGTGTAATTTTGGTTGTCCTTCACTTTAACCCAACCGCTTGGTGGATTGAGATAAAAGTTGAATCGCCATTTGTTTGGTTCTGGAGATTCCTTAACGTAGAAATTGTCGAGCAAAACTTGGTGTGAATAAATAATGTCCATGATTTTTGCTTTACTTACAACGTGATCTGCAATGGTAATAAAATTACAGAAATAATATTACAGAAATATCATACTGTACACAAAGGAGATAACACAAATCGTTACACAAATAATTCTTCACTCGTAGTACAAAGAAATCTTGTAATATAGTTATGTTTTATCTACCAGTATTTATTTCGGAGACGTTAATCTCAAAATTTGCTAATTTTTTCTGCGTTAAAATTGAGAAAATTTCAATATATCATCCGGATAAGGCTGTTGCATGAAATCAATGAAAAACTTAATCTCCAGTAATAAAACAATCTTTTAAAAACAGTATATGTAATGTATATAAAATTTGATGTTTCACTAAAAAAAAATGTAGATAACGAAGAGTGATCAATGAAAGGTGAAGATAACGAACAGTGATCAATTTCTTAATTCCTATGAAAAACAGACCCCTTCTCACATCAACTGTTAGATCATGTGCCTAGAAGGAGTAAACATCCCCTGTTGATCTGAATAGGAGGAAAACGTCCATGACCAAGATGGACTTTGATCTAAATTTACATTTTTTTTAAATCATTGTTTTACGCACTGTGGTGTAGATGCATGTTTCCTCCCTTCGGAAACCGCTTCAGAAGACGATATATGACCGATGTTTTGACGTCAGCTAGATGGGATTTTATTGGTCGAGCAGGGGGAAAGTCAGCTTTGGATTTCTGAAAGTTCATCCACTTGAGGTACTCCAAGTAGTTCTGTACGATCTGTTCATTCTGTTTAAAACCAAGAAGACATTTTATAGAGCTTCAGTAAAACAACAATTAACTTTGGATTATTGCCCATCGCAAAAGGAGATGAAAATCTTGTAAAAGATTGGCTTTTACTGATTGTATAGTTTATCTATTTCAATATTTGTTTTTATTGATTGTTTGGAAGCCATGATATCAATTTCAGATGAGTTTGTTTTGATCTTAAATATGAATCACTATGTCAAATCTGTCCACTTCGTGTTCGGACCAAATATTTGTCATCGCAATTTTTTTTTAACCATACAGTGTGTCAAGGACCCTGAATCAAGTGTAAATACCGCTGTCTCTGTGGGTGAAAAACTTTCGAATAATCTTTGTATCGGTATTTGTTCAGTTAGGAAACTTGTTTTGGTTTGAGTTTTTGGAATACACACCATAGGTCACCACCAAACAATACTTTTTCGCTGGATCTTTAGGAATGCATTTATTTTTACAATATTTGTAATTTTATTACTTTAAAAATACGTATGTATTAATAATCCTTTTATTATGTGATACAATAATTTAAAATATGTACTAGAGCTAAACTAGTTTGCCATCTTTGTATATGTACTAGAGCTAAACTAGTTGGCCATCTTTGCTAAAAGGAAGAGTACAAAACCTATTCGAAAGTGAAGCTAAACGCAAGTTTTCATTGGTCGACCAAAATTAATAACAAATTGAAATATCAGTTGAGGAGTTCCCAATTTATTTTTCGTCGGCTGTGGTATTCACCTCAAAGGCACGTAAGGGTTGTATTTCTATTGGTTTGTTAGATCTCAGTCAGTCAGAAAGCTGAGAATTATTGAGCTACATGTTAATATACATGTACGTCATCGTAAAATGTATTTTCCTTCCGACTTTATATAATAGCATAGAGTGTCTGACGGTTGAATCTGATATTGGATACGTTTTGAGTGGCTGACGGTTGAATCTAATATTGGATACGTTTTACTTAAGATTTTTCAGAATTGGCACCATCCGTATCCGATACCTGCGCGTCACCAGTAGAAAAAAAATACTGCAATGAAGTCAGACGAAGTTGCGTGACCGTAGTGTAACCAAGGAAAACAAAGTCTTGTAGATTTTGTCGTGTTGAAACAACCATATGATCGAGAGGGGAAAAACCAATGAAATAAACAATTTCTGATTAATGATGCATTTTCATTTCGTTTGCGTCAGTAACTTGGTTGTACTGTATAACAGTGTAACTCACATTTCGTTTGCGTCAGTAACTTGGTCGTAATGTATAAGTCGTAATGTATAACAGTGTAACTCACATTTCGTTTGCGTCAGTAACTTGGTTGTAATATATAACAATGTAACTCACATTTCGTTTGCGTCAGTAACTTGGTTGTACTGTATAACAGTGTAACTCACATTTCGTTTGCGTCAGTAACTTGGTTGTACTGTATAACAGTGTAACTCACATTTCGTTTGCGTCAGTAACTTGTTTGTACTGTATAACAGTGTAACTCACATTTCGTTTGCGTCAGTAACTTGGTCGTAATGTATAACAGTGTAACTCACATTTCGTTTGCGTCAGTAACTTGGTTTTACTGTATAACAGTGTAACTCACATTTCGTTTGCGTCAGTAACTTGGTCGTAATGTATAACAGTGTAACTCACATTTCGTTTGCGTCAGTAACTTGGTCGTACTGTATAACAGTATAACTCACATTTCGTTTGCGTCAGTAACTTGGTCGTACTGTATAACAGTGTAACTCACATTTCGTTTGCGTCAGTAACTTGGTTGTACTGTATAACAGTGTAACTCACATTTCGTTTGCGTCAGTAACTTGGTTGTACTGTATAACAGTGTAGCTCACATTTCGTTTGCGTCAGTAACTTGGTTGTACTGTATAACAGTGTAACTCACATTTCGTTTGCGTCAGTAACTTGGTCGTAATGTATAACAGTGTAACTCACATTTCGTTTGCGTCAGTAACTTGGTTGTACTGTATAACAGTGTAACTCACATTTCGTTTGCGTCAGTAACTTGGTTGTACTGTATAACAGTGTAACTCACATTTCGTTTGCGTCAGTAACTTGGTTGTACTGTATAACAGTGTAACTCACATTTCGTTTGCGTCATTAACTTGGTTGTAATGTATAACAGTGTAACTCACATTTTTCCTTCACAAGGCCCGATCATTCAGTGCATTGTAATGCATTTAGTTTGTTGTTGTTTTGTTTGATTTATCTTGTGTCCTTTGAGAATTCTTCACTGAGATGTCACTGACTGTAGGTGAAGTACCACTTTACTCGGACCTTTGCATGACGCTAAGAACCGTCTTTGTGACACGGGATCTCGGTTTCTAAGGTCTCATCAGAAAGACCCGTGATTTCCACTCTTAAATGAGAGGCGCTTGGTGAAGGGAGTGATAAATATCTATTTCTATGTCATAGCTTTGACATGCCTAAAGCATTCATGAGCGGGACCACCGGCGCCTATTGTCTCTGTTTACACTACCGGTACGTCAATTGCCGTGGCAATATCGAAAAAATAGCCTTGACTTCATGAATATTTATGTTCATTAGTCAACCAATCGGTGAGCTTCTATGATTTTTTCGGTGGAAAGAAATTCATTCGGAGGCCATTGCGTGCTCGTAGCGGAATAATCCGAGGATTGCCGATTGAGAACAAACTGGACACTTTTAAGCTGTTGTAACTAATGGACACTTCTTTGTTGACTTCACCGGTGTAATAAATTTACTATATAATATGCGTAACTACGCCGCGCTCTTTAGATACGAGTAATTGTCCGATCAACTCTAGTCTTTCAGACTTCAACACATCCACTTTACTCCGAATTTCCTCATCATGTTTGAGAATACGATTAAATTTATTAACACAAAATTTACATGCGTAACCACTGCTGTTAATGCGGATTTCAATCAATAAATACTTAAACATTACTTACTTCTGCAGCCTTATTTGTTCGCTGTTACTTGTAAACAAATACTGCACGTTTTAGTTGTGGGCACAGCCATTTTAATATATCGGAAATCCGTTATTGTGACTGATTGATCAAAGAAACAATTATTGTGTCATTTCATAAATATACATGAAAATCGAAGGTTTCCACGGTACAATGTAGGGTAGGTACTACCGGACTCAGTAACCATGGCTACCGACGATGGAACGGGGCTTGAACTCACCGCTTTTCGGTCACGAAGCGATCGCTCTAACCTCAGAACCGTTTTTTCTTCTTTACCATTACAGTTATTGCAGGTTAAATACGGAAAATTAGAACCATTATTTCGTTTCCGACCATGTGAAAGGTGAAGATAACGAACAGTGATCAATCTCATAACTCCCACAAGCAATAAAAAATAAAGAGTTTGGCAAACACGGACCCCTGGATATACCAGAGGTGGGATCATGTGCCTAGGAGGAGTAAGCATCCCTTGTCTAACGAGATTTCGTTTTCTGCATTAACCTGGCCTGGTCAAAACTTTGACTTGAAGTCTGAAATTTTACTCAAATTTTGACTGCTCAAATGAAAGAAAACTCAAACTTAAGTTTGAGATTTTTTCGAGCAATCCAAGCCTGGGCAACTTTTAAGTAACAAGTATAGTCAGTAACTCAGATAGTGAGATTGAATGGGATTGATACATGCATTGCACCATGGGGATTTTTATGATAATACATAGCAGTCGGTTATTATAATGCTTCGAGAAAATCTGCATATCCACGAACGGTAGATGTATATGAGAGGGACTGCAGACTTCCCGTGGAAAGTACATGTTCCAACTCCCCGAGATGCAGAAGATGCTAGAAGAAAAACGTCGGTATTATAAAGGTTATTTTAATGAACCGAGGGAGTGCCAGACTGGCTAAAATACCTATGATCGAAAGTTCATAGACAATAAACCAAAGGTAGCTGTCCTTTATTGTTATGGCACTAGCTGTTTACGAGTAGGTGGTTAAATAGCGCAACTTTCAATATTCTATAATGTTGGGGTTCATTTCAAAATAATGAATGTCATAATTGAAACTTAATTACATATAGTAAAAATCAGTGTACAGTGTATATGATTAAAGATAGTGTTTGTTGAAGGATGTGCGTGTGGATGGCGGTGGTGGGTAATGGAAAGAGGGTGTTGCGCAGAAGCGGTAACTTTCCCTGATCGGAGCTCCGTGCCCGGTACTCAAACACTCGTGACGTAGAACCGGCCTTCCCCTATTACATATTTGCCATTTAAATAGCTGTAGGATTTCCCAGTACTAAGGGCAAGCCTAAAACATTTTATGTGTCAATATATTATAGTCAAAACATAATTTTTGAAATCGTGAAAATTAAATTGTCTTACAAGTGTATCAAATATTTGATATTCTATACTACTACAATCTAAAAGCTCTTATACTCGTATGTATTATTTTCTACAACCATGTGTACATTACAGACCACAAAACAAAATATGGGAAGTTTAATACGCATTAATAAAGTTTGAACAAAATTCGAATAAGAAATTCGTGTTACTTGATATATTGCATTTAACTTTCCATGAAAATAAATGATATGGCGATTCTTGAACTAATATTCTAACAGAACTCTGATGAAAATATATCTGAAATGAATTAACGAATTTTATATTTGCTTTGTGTAAATAAATAAACAATGAACGAGTTAACATCATTTACAATACTCACGTGGTACATTTTTGCGGGAATACTTCATCAAGTTCATGTAAACAAGATGAAGGAAGAGGCGATCAAGATATTTGAAGACTTCAAGAGAATAATTTGTATCGATACCTACTACAAATTGTGTCCAGGCTGTTACTTTTTTGTCTTTTGCTGTAGACTTTTGATATTTGAGATGCACCGATAAGTGATCATCTTATGCAGATGTGCTGGGTACCATGGATAGTGACCTTTGATTTTGAACTAAGTTCACACAACTTTTGAATGCTTTTATGGGTAAATTCCTCAAGCCGATGTGACGTGTTCCCATTCTGTGACCTTGAAATTCCATAGATATCTAGTTAAGCATACCTATGCATGCACATTTTGTTTTACCATACTTTAAAGATTAAGAATTAAAGTTCATAAGATGGTGCTGTATATACCCTGTTTGGCCTTGTAAGAAATCGTGGACGAGTCGACCTTGAGGCCCTTGATTATGAAGGAGTCGACTCTGAGGCCTTTGATTATGAACATACAATAAAAGCAAATTGTTTGTTCGTTTGTGGCTCATTGTTTGTCTACATGTAAGTGATGTTTTCAATCTTTACAAGGCGCTGAATGAGCGCTCACTGGTGGTTTTAATTGCAGGAAGTACCAAAATTAGTTCGAGAATCCTGATCATCTCGCCAAACAGACTATTTTCGTAATGTTTGGAAAAAAAACTCAACCACACTTGGTATATCTGGTGATGTCTTTTGACAAAGCAGTCTTCACCATTATACAAAGATTTTATACCAACTAAAAGTAGATCTAATGCCTCGTAGAAATCTACACGCGATGAAAAATTGTGTGCTTCTGTCCTATCATCGCGTTTATGAGGAATCCTGTGTTGTCTATGAAGTCAATGTTCATTTGTTTTGCTTTTTCAACGACTTCCTCATAAAACTTAATGAAAACTGTCTTATCTCGAAGACTTTGCAAAGCTCTTATTTTTGACTATCACTTGCAGTGATATCTGGAGACCGAGGAGCCTTTACCAAACCATCACTATGAATTTGTGTTCACACTTGTCTTTGAACTGCTATAGAGGCAATCTTTCATAACACTTGTCTCGTACTTCGCTGATTGGCAAATCAAACCACAAGAGGGCGTCTTTAATTGCTAGGGTTATTGAAGTGGTCCCATGTCAGCAAGACAATTCATCCTTAAAAAATCGTCATTAATTTTTATTTACCCATCAAATGCATAAAACAAGTTGCTCTTTGTTGGAGATGCCTCGTGTTTCGTCTGCCATTAATGAAAAGAGAATTCAGACGATTTGATGGAGGGTCCAATTTGTCACAAAACCTGCAACCGCTTCACCTGTAGAAAATCATTTTGTATATCCAGAGCAACATATTTATTTTTCTTGAGTTGTAGCCATTCCCGAAGTTTGAATCTTTTTCGTCTTTGTCACCCCGAAGAGCAATTCCTTGTTGAACACGAAAGTGTAGTATGTTAATTTGGTAATTTTAAGCAAGTTATCTCTGCTAGACTTTTTCTAAGACTTCGTGCGTCTATGAAAGAGATTTTCCAATATCTTTTCGCAAATCGCAAAATTCCTTTCCATTGCCTCTTTATTGCATTTACTTTTTAGCATATTTTGTGGTTGCTTTTATCCAGTTTTAAAGCCATGAGATATAAAAGGTTTTTTCTCCTTCTTGTGACAACTGCGTGTTTTGTTCTGAAATGATTTTACGGAATGAAAACAGAATACAACATCCCTGCTCTCTACATATATGTAACCAAAAACCACCGATCAAATTAGAGGACATTAAAAGATCTCATCTTTCTACCAAACCTGTTTGCTGGAAAATTGATATTCCGTGACTGATTTCGCATTTCTACGGCATCATCTTTTTTCTGACGAAGAATCAACAGAGGAGGCAACCTTAACATGTGTGCCTGTTCTTTGTTTGCACTTCCCTTCCCCAAAATTACATGTTACGACAGATTCCTCATTTATTGTAGACACTGAGGATGGAGATTTATTATCTTGTGATTCCTTTGCTTCAGATGACCAATGATAGTCAGAATCCTCAAAGCATAACCTCGATCGCTCTGAAAGAGGTTCCTCGTCGTTGTGTTGGATACACTCAATAAATGCATAGGTGTCCCACCATCCAATTTTGTTATATTTGTGCGAGTCCACATGATGTGTATTGCATCTTGATTTTGTTCAGTATCAACAAAAGCAAGGGGAACAATAAGCTTATTATGATCTTGTCTGTTTACAGCAGAATTTTGTATCTCGGGGAAAATGGATATGATTGGTTTCTGCAAAATGCTAGGAGCTACAAAAATGTGTAATAGGCTTAAATAATAACTGTCTAGGGTTGTTTTTATTGTTTCATTTTGTAAAGAAGAAATAAAATTGCTGGTAATTAAGGAATGACTTTAATTCTGGGGCAAGTTATACGAGTATAACCTGGTTTGGGTCAGTTTACGCTTTATAATCCGCGAATTTGCCCCAGAATTAAAATCATTCCTTATAATTTAATGCAAGAGACAAAGATGCTAACATTCGTTTATTAAAATGTACATAAAGTCGGAAAAATACAAGTCAACTGAGCCGCGCAATGATTCACTTAGCAACAACGACACGACGCGTCTAGCTGTGAAGGTCGCCATCTTTAAGCTTAGTTCTACGGAGCCTAGCCATCTATCAAAATATTGTATTGAAAGTGAAGTTTGTCATGATAGACTATGCATGCAATGCGTATTTCGCTGCCCTTTAGAGATAGAGATGGACTCTGAAGTCGCTCATCTCCGACAGATTAAAAAAAAAATACTGGAAATTGCATTGTTTAGGCCTACCCAAAATAAATCTTCAAATATCAGAAAATGCAATAATTTGGGGCTTTTAACTCTGTGAAAACTTCTACTACATGAAAACTTACCCTTGTATGCAACGTTTTCGCTAATACTAAATCCGACACAAGAAAATATGTATTAAAACAAGTGATAGATGTCAATGTATCTGACGTCATGTGATAAATTGTGACGTATGAATTTTTGTTTGCTTTGTTGAAAGACGGATCAAGCAATGAAACACCCCCCCCCCTTTCCCCCCAGAGATAAATGTATTTCAAAATGAACAGGGTAATGCTTACTTTGTAAATCATTAATTCGAATATGGTATCCTTGTTTTGATCTACTATTCGACCATACATACAGAGAAAGATGTTTTACAACAGTGATTTGCGTACAAGTAGGCTAGATGCTAATATTGACAACGAGAAAACAACATGTGTATCAAACCGAAGTATCTTATGATTTGAACATATTTTATTGTCTAGATGTTGTAACAAAAGGATTGAGCACAAGTTCTTAAAAATATTATTGTACACATTGACTTTCTATTCCTTGGAAGGCTGAAAACAATGCTGCGATGTAAATTTAGAGAGAGAGAGAGAAAAACAAGATGTGTTTGTGAAACACAAATGCCCCCGATAATGGCCAATTCCGAAGATGGTCAAGGTCACAAGGGAAAATATCTTGGTACCAGTAGAAATATCTTGTCAAAAGAAATGCTCATGTACAATATGAAAGCTTTAATATTTACATTTAGAAGTTATGACCAATGTAAAAAAAAAATTAAAAGTAGGTCAAATGTCAAGGTCAAAAGGTTTAATACCAACGAAAAGGTCTTGTAACAAGGAATACTCACGTGAAATATCAAAGTTCTATCACTTACTGTTCAAAAGTTATTAGCAAGGTTAAAGTTTTCAAAAAGTAGGTCAAACTCCAAGGTCAAGGTCACGGGGTCAAAACTGTTGGCACCCACGGAAAGGCCTTGTCACAAGGGATACTCATGTGAAATATCAAAGCTCTATCACTTACTGTTCAAAAGTTATTAGCAAGGTTGAAGTTTCAGACAGAATTACAGAATGACAGACAGGACAAAAACAATATGCCCCCCGGTCTTCGATCTCGGGGGCATAAAAATAGTTCCGGAAGGGGGTGTGTCCCCATACCAAACCAGGTTATACAAAAAATAACTTGAGTTCTTCAATTGGAATTTGACCAATCAGAGACAAGGATACAATAAGAATTAAATTATTAAAATATATACTTCTGACAGGGAAATCTGAAATACATAATGAGGTGAACTTTTGTTCGTGAACATGGTCACAAAGGTGCTTTCATTCGATTAACGTTTCAGAGAGAGTGGCGTCGGTGGCCTAGTGGTTAGGCTGTCAGAGTCTCGACTGAAAAGTCGTGGTTCGAGTCCTGGCCGCGGCAGGGCCGACGTTGTGTCCTTGGGAAAGGCACTTTACACGTATCGCCTCACTCTACCCAAGTGTGAAAGGGGCACCTGGCTATAGACAGTGAAAGATATTGTTAGAATGTTAGTGCTATAGCGCCTGCAACGGTAGCTTGCACTGTATGCTTCCCAGGAAGCTGAGAAAGTTGTAGATTGATATAAGGTCTGCCGGGGTAATAATGCATTTTAAAGCGCTTTGAGCAGCATACGCTGGAAAAGCGCTATATAAAAAAACAATCGTCGTCATTTCCCATTGTAGAAATGTAGAAAAAATAATATTTTCATAATTTGTATGGTGACCTTTACTTTTCTTTGCATATATTGAAAGACCATGGTAATAAGAATCTTTTCACCGTGAGCTTTCTTTGGAAATTATATTTTGATTGACTTTAAACGTCAGAAATTATTTTACTTTGCAATTTAGCAACTTAAAATAACAAATTGATAATCTGTTATAACAAATTAGCAATTTGAAATAACAGATTAATAATTGTTATAACAGATTGATAATTTGTTATAACAAATTAATAACTTATTAATTTGTTATAACAAACTAAAAAAAAGGATACTGCTGCGGCCCTAATATGCTTCCGTATAAATGTGTTTTTCTCATAGGGATTTTAAAATGTTAATCTCTAGATATTTTCATACATCTTGTCAATTTTAAAAATTCTTTTGGTGAATCACTGTGTAAATAATTATCTTTCATTTGTATGATACCAATGTTTATATTACATAACAATTAATTTTTTAGGACAGAATTAGGAGTTTTATGTATCGGACGCCGACTCTCATTGATTAAGTTGACTGTTCTACCTAAGATTTATTATATATGAACTTTTCTTGGGAATATATTACGGGGTACGCTCCTCATGCCCCCGGTTCTTGCGGCCATGCTGTACTTTGATTTTTACATTGCAATCCATCGGTTGGGAACTTGGAATGGATTACGCTCCTGTGTCAAGAGTGCATCCTCTTACGTATGCAAAACGTCGCGCGCTGATCGAAAAAAAAAAGTAGACGGGGAGGGGGGTGGGGTTCAGAGACTCAAAACCACATTTTTGTTCAGCTCTGTCACATGACTAAAATATTGAAATAAAACAATAGACAATCAATGCATTTCTTCGTGTGCCCCTTCTAGCAAAGTTAGGTATTGTGAAACAGCAACAATTACCCACAGAGATCATAGAACCCTATGCATATTGACAAGAAGCTGATATATCGATGCTTTCGATTTCAATTTTATATCGAACCATTTAAGGGTGACGGACCTAATTCGTTTCTACAATAGAGATTTTATTCAAATTTTGATATAAGGTAAAGTATGCATTAATGAGTTAAAATCAATGGGGAAAAAACCCAAATGAAAATCGTATTTGATTTTCAACGGGGGGGGGGGGGGTTTCAAAGTTGGCTATGAAGTAGTCGTAATTGCAAAGGAAATATAGGGAAATTTCCAATGTGCAATATAAAAATTAAAAAAATTCTACAATTTTAAAAAGACAATAAGCTTACTGATTATAAGAAAAAAAGTATGGGTCATCAGCAATTCTTTTTCAGGGGAGCATGTCAAAGGACGATTTTTGGCCAGTTTTCAAGGAAAATGTCATTGAATAAGAAATGGATAGGTTTTCTACTTGTAGTTTCATACTTTTCCTTTATACTAAATAATCACATGGATTAGGAAAAAGTTCACCAATCATATGTAAACACTGAGTCATTGCAAAATATTCCAGGGGTGGTGTCAAAATATGTAATGTATGAACTGTCACAAATTCAATAAATCCGATATAGAGCTCACAGTACGCAGCTTAAGACAACGGATTTGTATATAGTGTAGGCCTATATGTAATGTGCATATTTTGTTTTCATTTTCATAATCTTCAACCTTTCTAAATAAATTCAAAAATTTCAAATGTTTGAATAAAAGCATACATATATTATATTGATAAGAGATCAAGTACATGACTTATCTGGACAGTTTCAAGATAGGATCTAACATGTACTTCAAGTGTCATATTTATCTATAAGATTTTTCTGATGAACACTCTCAGAAACAAAATTGACTTTTATTTCCCAAAAACATTTTATAAGTTAAGCTTAAGAGTAGCATAAATCTATTTTAATAAAGGAATTCTGATATTTCTTGTAGGCTACTTGTATTGAATGTAAATGTATGTATAGATCTACATGTTTTTGTAATACGGTGGTGCATGTTGATAGGCAATTGCAATCTCAGACGCATTATTCTACCTGAATGTATTTTTCTCTACATCAAAAGATAACGATAAGTCGACTATTTTCGCCAAAATATATGTATCTCTGCTGTGTGATCGGTTCTGTGCTAAGATCTGCGCTAGGGTGAAAGTCGAGAGAGAAACTACCCCCGGTCCTGCCTCTGTTCTTCGGTTGTTGTTGATTGATACGGTTTTAGTCATTATTTCTTTGTCGTTTTAATGAATGGTCGAAAGATTTCAAAATATAATTCTACCCTCTTTTCCGCAGTTGGTTGTAAATAGATATTATCGTCGGTTTTTGAGTAATACGCTTCTGGTGCATGCCGTAAATCGTTAATTGTTTATGGAGTAATACAGTAATTACTATTGATAAGAATATTCATGATATAAACTATATTCAGAAGTAAAATTTTAATAACAAAAAAGGTCTACATTTTTTTTTTACTTCGTTGTGCATACGTATGACAATTTGATCCATGGCATATGCGCGGGAGGTTGTAAAAACACGGACAATTACGGAATCCTAGAAATTATACATAAAACACGGAAGAATCACGGACAGATTTTTTAAAGTCACGGATAAACAGATATAAAAGTTACGGAAATTCTATAAATCGACTTTATTGAAGAATTCATATGAAATATGGATTAAAATAAGATATGTTACTTGTATAATGAAAGAAATATACAGTCTCAAGTTCAGTTCGTAAATTTGCATCGTTCATAATGCGATGAAACAATTGCAGCGACGTCACAATGCACGGAGACTGTAAATAGCGATGTGCGCGGCTTTCTGCGCAGAAGTGCAAACTTTCGAATTAGGTCTGTCGTCCTTAAGTTAGCTCACTACACTAAAGCTTATACTCTTTATGACACCACGTCACAAGATGGCGATTTAAATGTTTTGTGAAAGTATTTGTATCGATCGGCGTGTTTGTCTATTATCGTAGCTCAGTGGTTAAAGCATTGGACTGGTGAACCGCAGATCTCGAGCTCAAATCTCCCCAGAGTCTTTTGTTCATATGTGTTGAAATGAATTTTTTTTAAAATCATGTTTTTATCCAAAATTGTATTCTTATTGTATGTCATCATATCTTTTATAATTAAATCAGTTCGTACTGATTTGAGAAACTATTTCTGGGTATGGTGAGCCACCTTAACTGATTTTACTCAAAATGGCGTTTTTGCCCGAGCAACAGAGACATAATCTTGTTGTCCCTCTCAGAAATACCAAAAATAAAACCTTGCTCAACTCTACCCTATCGTAGCTACACAAACGGAGAACTCTATTATCGCTGATAGAATGACCTAACAAACCAACATATTTCTAACCCGGGTAAAAGGATTTTATAACAAACCTCTGTGTAATTAAACCTGTATCCCGCATACACTCGTTCCTGTTGATGGAGTTGCTCTCGATTCAGAGAGTAACGGTATTCATAGTCCCCAACACGATCAGCCAGTATCACTGTTGTCAACAGTAGCAGAACCAGAAGAGACGATTTCGCCATTCTAAGGTTCCCCGTCACATATATGTTATGATTTGGATAGTGCTTTCAGTCTTTCGTCACGTCTAGAGGCCAGGATTGTGTAGAATGATTTGGTTACGGGGTGCCATGCACTGCGGAATCTGTACCCTTCAAGATAACAAGAACCTTGGGTAGAGTTCAGAAAGCATGCCAAATAGAGTGATTGATGAAGGTGTTTGTATGGAGCTGTAGGATCGCGTCATTTTGCGTATAAGGAACAAAAATATATTGAAAACTTATTTTGATTTCATGCAAATATTGTCTATCCCGGTAGTGAATTTTCAGAGGAATTTGGGCGTTGCACCTATACCCCATTTGGTTGGATTCCTTTTAGTGAATTATAATTCGAATTCGTTTTGATCGCAGAAAGTGCCATCGAAATTCGCATCCCTTCCTTTTGAAAAACATCTTTATTTCTAAATCATATGAAACGTTGAGGGTTATGCCATTTTTGTCATATCAGCATACATGTAGCTATAGTAGTATATGTGGAACATTATCATACATGTAGCTATAGTAGTATATGTGGAACATTATCATACATGTAGCTATAGTAGTATATGTGGAACATTATCATACATGTAGCTATAGTAGTATATGTGGAACATTATCATACATGTAGCTATAGTAGTATATGTGGAACATTATCATACATGTAGCTATAGTAGTATATGTGGAACATTATCATACATGTAGCTATAGTAGTATATGTGGAACATTATCATACATGCAGCTATAGCAGTATATGTGGAACATTATCATACATGTAGCTATAGTAGTATATGTGGAACATTATCATACATGTAGCTATAGTAGTATATGTGGAACATTATCATACATGTAGCTATAGTAGTATATGTGGAACATTATCATACATGTAGCTATAGTAGTATATGTGGAACATTATCATACATGTAGCTATAGTAGTATATGTGGAACATTATCATACATGTAGCTATAGTAGTATATGTGGAACATTATCATACATGCAGCTATAGCAGTATATGTGGAACATTATCATACATGTAGCTATAGTAGTATATGTGGAACATTATCATACATGTAGCTATAGTAGTATATGTGGAACATTATCATACATGTAGCTATAGCAGTATATGTGGAACATTATCATACATGTAGCTATAGTAGTATATGTGGAACATGATCATTTCAGGTAGGATGAAGTTTTCAATCGATTATGCATGCGTGAGAGTCCCTATATTAAGATTGAAAATATAAGTATAGAAAAAGATTTATTTTTACCTAAACTTTATACAAATTGTAAGACTTGCCTTTTAAATAACGGAACCTTGATATATACACTCTTTTAAAAACACGTATTTTAGGGGGCCTGAGAAGTCTGCCTAATATCCGGTCCATACATTAAGATCATATATGATACCCAAGATTTTTTATGTTTCAGATGAGGTGAATTTTGCTGTGTTTACATGGGATTTTCTATTATTTCATCAAACAACGTCAGTAGGTCATAATACATGAAATGCACCAGTAAAAGACGTATTTAACGGAACCCTATAATGTTTGAATACTGCCATTAATGTGGTTCCAGCATCTTGTCTTGGCCAAGGTTGTAAGATGGGAATACCAGGTTTAATGTTGGCAAGAGACCAAGATCGCATCTTGGGCAGGTCATGATTGTAATCCTTGAATGCCCAAGATGCATCTTGACTTGACCATACACTGTAATTTTAAGTTAATGTTTGGAGATCCTGGGTTGTCAACATGGGTAGGTCAGGATTGATACAATGGGTTATATAGAACATGACTTGGGGGCCCCTATGGCTTCCCATAGTTTCTATTGAATTTTCGATTAAAGATGTGTGAATAATGCAAAATTAAGATAGTTTCTTAGGAAAAGGTTGTGGTAAATATGGGTTTTTAGCATATTAAAACATTTACAAATACTTTTACAAAATTCTATAAGAATTTTTTTGGGTAGTATATGTCCTTAAGGCTTTCCTAATAAGCTCTTCTTTTTTTTTCTTCTTTTTTTTTTACTTCGAATACGGTCTCTTATGATTTCATTTCCATGATCGTTTTGCCGAAAATCACCTGGTATGATTTATGCGGCCAGGTGTTGTAGCATAGACCCCCCCCCCCCACCTGCATAGACTTTTCCCCAGGAAAAACGGTCTCGGGATAGATTTTCCCCATAGGGGGAAAAAGTGCCCCAGCATATAATTTCCCCCTATGTACAAAGTCAGTATAGAGTTTTCCCCGGTGGAAAAACCACCCTGGTATAGAAGTTCCCCCTCCTGTTTCCGGATTTCATCGACCTGGATCTTTTGTTATATACACTCTAAAAACAATGTTTAGGTTTGGAACACTTTTTAAACGTGTTTAGGTCTAAACGTGTTTAGGATTGTGCTTATATCCTAAACGCGAAGTGTAATAAACATGTTCTACCCTAAACATGTTCAGACTGCGAACATGTTTAGCTATGCAAAAATACAGTATCTAAACACAAAATAACATGCTAAACACTTGCTAAACACATTCCTAAACGTCTAAACACAATCCTAAACGTCTATGCGTTTAGATTTTGAACATAATAAGCTTAGTAACATTGTTGACATTAGTTTTACAGTCTTCATGTAGACTATTCCTGTCTTCTGTAAATGAAATTCGAATTGCAGAAAAAATTGCATGTCAGAATTGCCATACTTCAAACTGCTATAGTGTACCAGGTCCCGATAGTGACCATAGTGTACATCATACGCCGTATTGCAAGTATACACTGTCGAGGTCGATATCCAAAATTGATGGAACCATTAGAAGAGCCGTCTATGGGCTTCAACCCTTTCCTGTTGGAAATGAGCAGAGTTTAGGAGTATCCAGAAAATTTTAATCTGGAATTCCATTTCAACTTGAACAGGTCTGGACACATACATATTGAATTTTAAAAAATAGTGTAATTCATTGTCTCTGGTATTAAACGTGCCTTTAGTGTTAATTTAAACCAATGCATCACTCTTACTTTGCATTGGAACAAAATTCATTTAAATCTTGTGAAAGAGAACATCAGTTGCAATTGATGCCTCCCCCTTTTTTTTAAATTCAACATGTGACAGTGCCTGTTATGCGAAAACTAGCATATCAAAGACAAAAAAATTGTTGAAGTTGTACTTGCCGGATGATATTTAACCATATATAGTTTACTTCTTATATGTGCATAAGTGATTTTTAATGGTTTTGTCTTTAACATGTATCGCGGAAATGTCAACCGTGTTGTTTCGGCAATTAGAATATAGAAATAGACTTGCAATGTAATTTGAGAAGAACCGCCTAAACCCGTGTAGTGATTTTGGGGGGTGGATTTTTAGTATTTCTGGTCGGGCTCGGAGTCCTCTGAGCCTGCACGTGATTTTCTCTCTCTCTTACCCGCGAAATCTAGGCAATCGGACGTGTTTTAGAAAGTGCAGCAGTGTAGTTATTGTATTTGTTAACCCCTTGTAAGTTGTTCTGTGTATTTGTGAATATATCTGTTTATAAGTGTTTTCCGGTGTTCTTTGTGTGTAGGAAATCACTTTACCCGCATTGTTCGATTTGAAACATCATGGATCCCATAGACACAGTTTGTAATGCAAGGGATATTCTTGCTAGATTTTGCAATGTTATTCTCCTATAATAGAAGAGAAAGCTACTATTTGAGACTCTTTAATGCTGTGGATTGAGTTTTAAATAGAAGGTTAGCAAATCATTTTGTAATTGAGACAAAGTCAAAACCTAAATACAAGGAGAACTAAACATGTTCAAAACCTAAACACAAAAGAGGTAAACGTGTTCAAAACCTAAACACAATAAGGGTAAACATGTTCAAAACCTAAACATAAGGGTTAAACATGTTCTACACCTAAACATAAAAAGAATTAAACATGTTCAAAACCTAAACACAATTAGTTAGACGTGCTCCAAACCTAAACACAAAAGAGATTTAAACATGTTCAAAACCTAAACACATTGGGTTGAACATGTTCAAAACCTAAATGTAAAAAGTGTCAAACATGTTTAAAACCTAAACACAGAAAGTGTTAAACATGTTTAGATTTAGAACGCGTTCAAAACTGTACACAAGAAATGTGTTTAACTTTGTGTTTAGGATCTAAACACCATTTTTAGAGTGTAGTTTCCTTTTTTCTGACTCAAATTTCATTTGTTTGTACTAGCAAAGACAAAGAACGCCAATGTGCCATAATATGTACATATGCAGGTAATAAGTGTCTAAATATACATGAAATCATATCCCGTAATATCTATAAAAGAATCAAGACATCTTTGATAACAATGTTGCGAACGTGCTTAACAGAATATCAAATGGTATAGATAACGAACAGTGATCAATCTCATAACTACTAAAAGGAATACAAAATAGATATAGTTGGGCAAACACGGACCCCTGGATATACCAGAGGTGGGATCAGGTGCCTTGTAGGAGTAAGCATCCCCTGTCGACCTGTAATACCCACCGTGGGACCTATATCTTGATCAGGTAAACGGAGTAATCCGTTGTCAGAATCAGTGTGCCAAGAACGGCCTAATAATAGGTATTAAACACGTCAGACAGCATTTGACCCAATGACAGGTAGTATTGGCAAATTGGATCGTTATAACGACCATAGAATTTGCAAAATGCTGGCTATAAACATGACTGTTGAAATTCTTGTAACATCAACTTATTTGTCAGTAGTTTGCCTAGAGTGAAAAAGATATACGCAGAACAAGCTCTTGCGTATCGAATCAGTTGAGAGATGTAAACACCACATGCAGATGATAATGGAATGTTGCTACATAAATATGGGAAGTTGACGGTGGAGAAGCTGAAATCATCTCGTGTGTCATAAAGTTGAGTTGTTAGTTTGCCATTAGCATCTATTTTGAATAGAACATCTAAGTACAAAGCAAATGTGGAAGACTCTGTGGTGTCTTTTATTTCGAGTTCACTGGGATATATTGAATCGACATATGAATGAAAATGATCATTGTTGATAGATAAAACGTCGTCGATATATCTAAATGTCGAGCTGAAGGCCGGAACAAGATATTTTTTCTTCTCGTGTAGAAGCTTTTGAATAAATATAGAATGAAGTAAACCCATGCAATAATGTATGAATGAAAGTGAATATTGTTAATTGATAGATAAAATGTCGTTCTTGTATCTAAATGTTGAGTTGAGAGGCCACAACAAGATATTTCTTCTCGTATAGAAGCCTTTTAAATAAATCATGTCTTACAAGAATATAGAAAGGGCCAGCCAATGAAGAAGAGCAATTTGTGTCCATGGGAATTCCAACAGACTGTCAGAAGATTTGAACACCAGCTTCTTTTAAAATCAACCTCAGAGTACCTGTGCGTAGATTAACAAAGTATTTGTTTTTGGATGACTGGTCTCTTTCTTCAACAAAACAGGGCCTCCGTAGTCGAGTGGTTAGAGCATCGTGCTCAAAATTACACGACCTCTCATCTCTGGTCGGCGCGGGTTCGAATCCCGCTCGCGCCAGTAAGTGAGAAAGTTTCTCAGTTTACTTTCGGAAGGTCGGTGGTCTCTTCCCAGGTACATTGTATTTGGGTTCTCTCTTCCACCAATAAAAAACTGGGCGCCACCAGATAACTGAAATATTGTTGAGTGTGGCGGAAAATATCAATCAATCTATCAACAAAAATGGAAAAAAAATATTCGTATCTAGTGATCAGTTATCCGGAAGAAAAAACTCTGATTCCATGCACAAGTACTCTGAAGTTGAAATAATGCTGGAGTCCCTCATAAACAATATCTTCTTAGTATTTGGTGATTAGGTCTTCCAACAGTCTGTTGGAATTCCCATGGGCATGAACTGTGCTCCTTTGTTAGCTGACCTGTTTTAATTTTTTTTATGAAGCAGAGTTTATTCAAAAGCTTCTATGTGAAATGAAAAATATCAAGCTGCGGCCTTCAACTCCACATTTACATTTATCTAGATATTAGATATAGGGGTTCCAACAGTCTCGTTTAAAGTCAGCATTTCGCAAAATCTATGGTCGTTATGATGATCTAGTTTGCCAATATAAACTATCTTTGATTCAAATACTGTCTGACGTGTTTCAAACTAATTATTGGGCCGTTCTTAACACACTGATTTTGACTTCGGATTACCCCGTTTTCCTGATCAAGATATAGGGGTCACGGCGGGTGTGACCGGTCGACAGGGGATGCTTACTCCTCCTATGCACATGATCCCACATCTGGTATATCCAGGGGCCCGTGTTTGCCTAACTCTATTTTGTATTCCTTAAAGGAGTTATGAAATTGATTATTGTTCGTTATCTTCACCTTCATTGCTTGCCATTTGCAAGTATAGAGACACATTTTGTTTCAATCTACACTTTATGCTAAGTAGTTGGATCCGGATTTTAGTGCCGTTTTTCCGTGTGTGGATATACACATTCCACGAACTCTGCGCCATTGATGAAATAGTTGGAAAATGTTTTCTGGTTTATTTTTTCACCTTTTAGTTGAATAACTATTATAATGATACCAAATTTCAAACCTGTGGTGATCCGGGTTAGAATAGGTCCTCAGTATCCCTTGTTTGTCGTAAGAAATGACTAAATAGGACGGCCCTTTGAATGAGACCGCAAAAACTGAGGCTCTGTGTCACAGCAGGTGTGGCACAATAAAGGGGTTCTGCTCAAAAGCCGTAAACGCCGAGCATAGGCCTAAATTTTGCAGCCCTTTACCGGCAATGGTGACGTCTCCATATGAGTGAAAGATTCTCGAGTTGGACGTTAAACAATATACAACCAACCAACCAACCAACCAAATTTCAGCTTCAATTGTTTTGGGTATGACATCTTATCTCTACAAATAAGGGGTTGAGTTATTTCATATCAAATTTTAGCCTAAATGAATTTACATCCAATGGGATTGAATACACTAAGTTATTTTTAAAGTAATTAAAAAACAAATTTTGGATAGATGTGTGCAAAGCTTGGATTGAATTACAAAACACTTGTACTGAGTCTGTTACTGCAGAGTCACCTTTGTTTTACAATCCTATGATCCATATTAGTAAGAAAATGTACTTTAATAAACATTTATTCGACAATAACATCAGAGACATTATATTTAAATTGTACTTTTAGTTATGAGACAATTAGTGCTACTTATCCAAATGTGAAAATGAACTGCTTAGCATATGCAAGTATTACATGTATCCATGCTATAAAAATTTGGATTAAGCAGTGAGGTACAGACACTAACTTTAAAAGCTTACCAAGTCCTTTTAAACGAAGAAACATTTACAGTGTATTGAAGTGTAAAAAATCAAAGTTTTTAATGAATTGTTAAACAGAAATCTTCAGTGACTGCAGGTAAATTAAGAGTCAGCCTTTAGATATGGATAACAGAGAATGAAAATTTTTCAACACACTACCTTTCAAAATAACTAAAAACTGTAAACTCCAATGGATTTTATCCCACCTGATCCGACCTTTGGTATATCCAGGGGTCCGTGTTTGCCCAACTCTATTTTGTATTGCCTATAGGAGTTATGAGATTGATCACTGTTCGTTCTCTTCGCCTTTCAATACATAATAATAAACAGAATTTTAGCAACAGATTCATTTCTATTCAAAAAATAAAAAAGTAAATTGTAAGATGTGTTACAAAAAGGAAGAGACACTATACTGTGGGAATGTGGTTGTGTTCAAGCTTTCCTAGATGAGTTTCAACTTTACATAGAAGATAAAACAAACTTTCAATTGATGTTTACTAAAAAAGATTTTTTTTTTTAGATATTCCTGGTAAAATACTCTTATCCTTTGGTTGAAGTACTATATTTATACAGCAAGATGTACTGAGAAATAATTGAGCATTCGTTTTGCAATATCCTACTTAAAACTCTTATAAAACGCAAAAATTCATATTTTACAAAATTGGTGATAGCGGAAAATTGTATACCCATCGGAACAGATGGAACCTGATCTTTCCGTAATTCTTTTCTCTCCCTCTCTCTCACATACACATATAAAAAAAAACCTGTCTGTACCCCTACATGACCCTTGGTATACATATTTGTACATGTGTTATGATAGATCCTTGGTATGCATATCTGTATATGTATCATGATAGATCTTTGGTATGCATATTTGTACATGTATCATGATAGATCCTTGGTATGCATATTTGTACATGTATTATGATATATACAGATCGTTTACAAAAATTTTAAAAAAATCATTAAAAAAAATTCAGCTTCCTAAATCAAAACATGAAAAAAGTCCTGGAAGCTTTGATTGATAGATTGAATATTGTTTAACGTCTCTCTCGAGATTATTTCACTCCTATAGAGACGTCATCATTGCCGGTGAAGGGCTGCAAATTATAAGCCTATGCTCGACGCCATTGAGCAGGGAGGGATCTTTATCGTGCCACACCTGCTGTGACTAGGGACCTCGTTTTTGCGGTCTTATCCGAAGGACCGCCCCATTTAGTCGCCTCTTACGACAAGCAAGGGGTTACTGAGGACCTATTCTAACCCGGATCCCCACGGGACGGGAAGTTTTGATATTCAGCGCAAAAGTCCCATAAACAGTTGTTCCCTTCAGATCTGCCAATTGGGGACTAGTATACCGGTCATAAACTTTAAAAAATAAAAAACATGGATTCAGACATAACACGTGCAAAACAGAGATTGAATCAAAGTCGGAACAAGTCGCTACACTTCGTGCCTTTGTAGAGACAAAAGACATTGTGTGCGTACAACCAATTGCCTATTCAAAAAGTATGATTTTTCAGATTATGTCATTTCTTTCTGATGACCCCATCGCCATCTTGATGGAAAGTAGTTCGCGGGACTTCCCTATCCCACAATGCCTGCATGGAAGAGTTTGGTTTGTGTACAAACGAACTCTGGTGGTAGTTCAGTATACCGGTTTTATACATTTGCATATTGTTATGCGCTTCTATTTATAAAATACTAGGTGTATTTCCTTGAAATAGACTAGGAAAAAATTGCACGTGGTAATATCCCGAGGGTATATGTCCCTGCGCTCGCCCTAACGGTTCACCATCAATATAATACGGCAGACCATATTTCCCTGCTTGCTGGAGATTCATATTTGTTTGCCGTTTTCGACGGAGATGTGTTTAGTCAAGCGGAACATCAGCAAAAGGTCTTGAAGAAATACATGTAAGCCAGTGGTGTATGGGAAAGCCAAATAAACATAATTTCAAATTTGGGTACCTCTTTCAAATCAGTTGTATCTATCCCTAAATAAATTGAAGATATTTTTTTTTATAGTTTTTTTTATTAGCATTGTCCATTGTACAAATAGAAATTAAGTGCATCATAATATATACTTTTAAAGGTAAGATGTACAATGGATATATAATCACTCATACCAACCATTCATACTCCACTCATACATTTCAAAAAGAGCTGAAATTATACCCTCCCCCCAAAATGAAGATATGTTTAATTCTATTATACCTATTTTTAATTCATTTGGAGATGGGTACAATTAATTTGAAGATACGTATAATAGAATTGAAGACAGTTACAAATACCAAGAATTAAAGATCGGTATAATTGATTTTGATTAGAGATTAATTGAATTGAACCTATCTTTGATTTTAAAAGTGCTGAGAATAACCACTGCAAAGTGTTGTTTTACTAGCAGTGGAAGGCAGTCTATTCACAGGCCATATAGACATTGAAAGTGTTGTTTTACCAGCAGTGGAAGGCAATAAATTAGCAGGCCGTGTAGACATTTAATGTGTTGTTTTACCAACAGTGGAAGGCAATAAATTCGCAGGCCGTATACACATTTGCATTAAAATGTACAATTAATGTTACATGTATGTGCGTATTTTAGATTTTGAAATACAGGTAAACTTCGATATCTCGAACTTGTTAGGACCGAAGAAAACCTTCCGAGGGTTCGAGAAATCGAAGTTAATGAATTTGACACCAATACTGTGTAATGTTTAATATTTTATTTGACAGGGAAATAAACACACCTTTTAAAAACGGTAAAAGTTTTAGTTCGAAGTTAGGCATTTGCAAGTATATTGTATATCTATTACTTTATTTGAGACTGCATTTTACCAATTTCGGTCGTTTATCATAGCAATTTCAGTATATTTCTGATACCCGGATTTGTGTTACGCTTTACAAATGATAAACCGATCACTGTAATAATGACGAAGACGGAAACAGGAAATATCGACTTCTGTTATAGCCTGGAACTTTGTTTCGATTGTATGAACTTTAAGATTCATTTTTACAACACTGCCAGATAATCCAACTATCACCCGGGCTGGATACCGGATCTTTCATTACATGTAGATTGCTTATCAGACACTGGAGATTTTGAATTTTGGTGCTGATATTTATACTAAACAAGGTCTTTTATTGTTTATTTCTTGATTTGTATATCACTTTGATGTGTGCAGTGTTTACTTTGACTTGTAATAGCATGTGTAAACGTGTATTACGACAAAATTAAATTCCTATTTCAGTACTCGTCCCCCAGCTGCTTGTTGAATTGTCGTGTCATGTGCATTTCATATCATCTCCAAACACCCAATTTGCATACCGGTAATTAGATAAAGCTCCAATATCAAGAGCTTGGGGCTATTAAGGCGAGAGACCGAAGTTCACCAGTTACCTGTACTTTTATTTTTGCTTTCAATTTGGTTGTCTTTGCTCTTTGCGTTTCTCTCCTCCTTAGAAGGAGTGTTCGTTATTTTCAATAACACGAAAACGAATTGAACCTAGGTATAATTGATTTGCACCTGTCTTTAATTAAATCCTTTGTGGAGATGTTTTGATATTGAATTATACCTATGAATGAATTAAAGACATGTATAATTCAATTGAAACCTATATACATGTATGTAATTGAATTAAAGATAGGTGCAATTCAATACACAGGTGTAATTCATTAAATCCTTGGTTCAGTTATTTAAAGATGGGTATACTTATCAAAACCTGTCTTTAACTAATTAATTTAGACATATATTTACTTCATTTAGACCTATCTTTGTATGAATGTCTTTAACTAATTAATTTAGACATATCTTTACTTCATTTAGACCTATCTTTGTATGAATGTCTTTAACTAATTAATTTAGACATGTCTTTACTTCATCTAGACCTATCTTTGTATGAATGTCTTTAACTAATTAATTTAGACATATCTTTACTTCATCTAGACCTATCTTTGTATGAATGTCTTTAACTAATTAATTTAGACATATCTTTACTTCATCTAGACCTATCTTTGAATGAATGTCTTTTACTAATTAATATAGACATATCTTTACTTCATCTAGACCTATCTTTGTATGAATGTCTTTTACTAATTAATTTAGACATATCTTTACTTCATCTAGACCTATCTTTGTATGAATGTCTTTAACTAATTAATTTAGACATATCTTTACTTCATCTAGACCTATCTTTGTATGAATGTCTTTTACTAATTAATTTAGACATATCTTTACTTCATCTAGACCTATCTTTGTATGAATGTCTTTTACTAATTAATTTAGACATATCTTTACTTCATCTAGACCTATCTTTGTATAAATTAGGATCACCGTGTTTCTTTAATTCTTTGCATCACTCGACATAGGATAACTTCCATCGCAATAGTCCCCCCTTTTACTGCAAAGTATAACATTCTTTAAAAATACGATGCAAGAAACTCTCCCACATCGATTATATCTAGAACAAATGATCATAAACATCTCGACAGAAAACAATCCAATTATCAGTTACACAGTAAGCGAGCGAATTATCACTTAAAGAATTAGTTTAATTTCTCTCTGCTGATTTAATATATCATCTATGGTGTTGACATAAAATTGGAAAATAATCATCACTTTTTAGCTCACCGAAGCCGAAAGTTCAAATGAGCTTTTCTGATCAAATTTATCCGACGTCTTCTGTCGTCGGTTTCAACTTTTCACATTTTCATCTTCTCCAGAACCACTGGGCCAATTTCAACCAAACTTGGCACAAATCATCCTTGTGTGAAGGGGATTCAGGTTTGAACAAATGAAGTGTCATGCTACTTTCGAAGGGGAGATCATCAAGAAAAGACAAAAATAGTGTGGGGTCATTTAAAAAATCTTCTTAAGAACCTTTGGGCCATAAAAGTGGAAATTCACATTAAAGCTTCCTGATATAGAGTAGATTAAAAGTTCAGATCATGGATTCCGGGGGTAGGTTGGGGTCACAATAGGGGATCAAAGTTTTATATGGGAATATACAGGAGATTAAACAATTAAAAAAAACCCACCATTCTTTTTAAAAGTATTAGGGCCATACTGAATCAAATCCAAATTAAAATGTTCGCAAGTTGTGTGGATTCCAGGATTTTTATGTCCCTGCGACTAAAGTCTAGGGGCTTATTTCGTCCTGTCTGTCTGTCTGAATCATAACCTTTGAGTGGTAAGTGATATTTCATATGCGCATTCCTTGTCACATGATCTTTTCTTTGCAATCTAATTAAAATCAGACTTCTTAGATCCGCGCCGTATACTCTGTACATTGTAGCGATTGTGAGCGTATTCTAGGATCTGATTCTAATTAGATTGTTTTCTTTGGTACCAAAGTCTTTATCCTTATGACCTTGACATTGGAGTTTGACTTACTGTTTAAAAAAACTTAAACTATTCAATGTGAGTTTGAGCAACGTTTAAGAATATTCAAGGTAGTACTCTACATCGTCATAATGGCTGACTTCCTTTAAAAACATGGATGAAAAAATCGATATCAGCAATATTTGACTTTTCCTTTTTCATTTAAATACCTAGCCGAGTAGCTCAGTAGTTTAGAATACCGACTGCTGAACTGTAGGTCGCAGGTTCGAGTCCAGCAGGGGTTTTAAATTTTTTTCAGATTACCTTCTACTAAAACTGTATTTTTTGACAAATTAAAGTAAATTTGAAAATTTTCAACTTCAAAATATTGTTGTACATATCCTCCACTTTTCATCTACATCAAATTTCTCTGGTGTAGCATACCTCCTTAACCTATTTAATATCCCCTGAAGTATCCAAGGAAAAACTTTCATAATTTGTATATAGATTCTTTGTGACAAGACCTGTGATACCACGGTGTTTGACCTTGTGACTTTAACCTTGGAGTTTAACCTACGTTTTAAATAATCTTATCTATTCCATGCCCCACGAACTATTCAAGGTAGATCTTATATTTTGTAGATTTGCTAAGGCAAGACCCTTAAATTCATACCACGGTATTTATGTGACCTTGACATTCTCCAAAAAGAGCAAGGTCATGTGAGTCATATTAGTGTTGAGGCATATCCAGGTTGTGTAAATTCTATTCTCTTTAGAGAAGTCGAGATTTGTAGATTTTAGATATTCTCAAGAGCAAGAAAGGTTTTACAATTGATACTAAGTGAACTGTCACAAAGAAATCAACACTTACTTGCTTTTAATCCATTTTCAACATGTCCCCTGTCCCGGGTTTACGTTAACTGGTCTTGGGAGCTGTCACAATAGGGGACCAGTAAAGAGAAAAGCAGGCTGACGTAATCAGAGTTGTGATTTAAACCCGGGACAGGGGCATATTGAAAATGGATTAAAAGCAAGTAAGTGTTGATTTCCTTGTGACGGTTTTGTGCATTGCTGTTAAATGTTTGAAAACAAATTGTCTATTGCGTAAATCCAGGCACATCTGAGTCGAAACGTCGGTTGAAGCATAAACCGTCACCGACTCCGGCATTTACACGTTTTCCAGAATCAAAACATGAATGCTTGCGAAGAGAAGTCGATGTAGGCTATGCCTCTCGACTTCTCTAAAGAGAATATGTAAATTCAGGTTCAGTTATGTTTGGACCCTTTGAAATTTTCATGGGAATAAAGTTTTTTTTTGTTTTGTTTTTTTAAAAAAATATTTCAAAAATTAAAGCAATTGAACAACAGCAGGGTCAATGTGATTCAGGTGAGCGAAGTGGCCCATTAATCGTTCTATTTCATCCAACTAAAGAAGAATGCTTAAAACATTTTACAACTTGAAAATATTGATATCAATACTCAACTAACTGTCATTATATATATCATTGTGTATCATTGTTTAACGTCCCGCTCGATAAGTTTTCACTCATTTGGAGACGTCACCATTGCCGGTAAAGGGCTGTAAAATTTAGGCCTATGCTCAGCGCTTACGGCCTTTGAGAGAGGAATCTTTATCGTATCACCTGCTGTGACACGGGGTCTCGGTTTTTGCGGTCCCATTGGAAGGACCACCCCATTTAGTCGCCTCTTATGACAAGCAAGGGACACTGAGGACCTATTCTAATCCGGATCCCCACGGGCTGGCATTCAAAATTATTCACTTAGTATCAATTATAAAACCTTTCTTGCTCTTGAGAATATCTAAAATCTACAAAACGTTTCTCAGCAAGTTTATGTAAACTCAAACATGTACATGTAGGTATATTACATTATGTAGAAGTATTTACATCTCCAATGCTTTTTTTCCTTTGATATCTTTACTAATTTAAATTATAATGATAGCCATTTCCACATGAACGTACTGCAGTTGTAAACAATGCGCGTATGAATACAGATACATATACAGTACGTCTATTTTAATGGCTGGGATTACAACAGAAATGAAAGTAAAATGTAAATATAAGATATAACACAGAAATGAAAGTAAAATGTAAATATAAGACATAACACAGAAATGAAAGTAAAATGTAAATATAAGACATAACACAGAAATGAAAGTAAAATGTAAATATAAGACATAACACAGAAATGAAAGTAAAATGTAAATACAAGACATAACACAGAAATGAAAGTAAAATGTAAATATAAGACATAACACAGAAATGAAAGTAAAATGTAAATATAAGACATAACACAGAAATGAAAGTAAAATGTAAATACAAGACATAACACAGAAATGAAAGTAAAATGTAAATATAAGACATAAATTTTTGGAAATAGATGAGGGTATGAACTGCAACGCTTCACGCCGGCGTAATCTTCATGAGGCGCTAAAACGTCTTACATGAACATCAAGAACTTCATGTACATGGCCTTGTGAGTACCCCCCCCCCCCCATTTCTACCGGACAACTATCAGCAGCTTCAAAATCAATACTAGGAATATATTTCCAGCTCTGTTGGACCGTATTGTACTCAGTTACTACCAATTAAGCCTTACCAGACACTGTGAACTAAATGTATATCGTAACTGTCTAGCGAGCATGTGACGCAAATGCCCTATATTTCAATAACATCGGAGGTTTTGTGTATGAAATATATCGTCCACAAAATATATTGAAATTTTATATTCTGAGGAGTATCTGCAGAATCTAACAATACAAGAATTACACGTGTTGATAGGGGGGGGGGGGGGGGGGGAGAGAGAGAGAGAGAGACATCCATCATATTCTCGCGTTTCTAATCACTTTCGACTTGGTGTTGCAATTTGGTCGTATACAAAGATGGCCGACCAGATGCCGTTTCTAGTACCCAGTTTCAATGTTTTAAATTACTCAATAAAACAATAATTGACATTTTTTGGGTCATGCGTATTGACGTCAAAACGTACATAATTGTATAGTAAAGAATACTATGTAACAATACTTAAATAGGTCGTAAATGTTCAGACCTCTTTCAATACTTACTTTTAATTGACATTAATTTTATTTAGCTCAATCCCCTTTTCATAGTGTAATGTTGAAAATACCTGTTGACTTCGTGTACAAAGTACAGTATAAAAAAGGTGCTTTTGAAATGTGAATATGATGTGTATTTCTTGTTGATGCGAATTAATAAACCTGTACATGACTTTATACCATAAGCATCAATTATTGTTTCCGTGAAGTATTCGACGTCAGGATGATTCTGACCTTACACCTCAGAAACTTTCATAAATACGTACATATGTACCCCACTTTCACGGACATAAATTCATACCCAGCAGGTGACGCAGCTCTAAATGGATTCTGAGAATATGATGGCCGCTCTGTTGCGTCTGTGTAGTAATCATGAAAATTACGATTTATCACAGATTTGATCTTGGTTGTCTGACATCGTGACCTATGCCAACATAATGACGCAAATGTCCTATTTTTCAATAAACCCATGGTTAGTTCGTGATTTTGAGCCTATGTGTGTTATATAATCTCGGTCATTCTAATTTGACTTTCTGTGGTACTAGGCAGTAGCTATCTAAAGAATTCAACAATATGAGAACTACATGAATATGCATATGTAGATTTACTTGCATGCACATTTATATTCCGATTGATAACCTTTGCAGAAATAATCCTGATGTATGAACAGGTGACGATTTGCGTAATACAAATAACCTACATCGGGGTCTCATATTGTCTGACACATGTGTATTGAGGTCAATTTCCCTCCCCTCAAATAACAAGTCACAAGTAATTGACATTTGCCATACATACAGATATTCAAAAGTATTTTCCATGTTTAATCATTGTTTCAAAGAAAAATTCATAGCGCATTAAATGTTTAGAATCATTTTTGCAGTTTTCTGACAGATTTTAAAAACACAATACATCCTGGTTTCCAAATATTTTTGATAATAATATTTTTCTACTTATTGAAAACTTCAATCACCATTTATCGTGCTGGTTTCACTCCATTATTCACACGATGTGATTCGCTTTTTTGCATTTTTTTTACTCTTTGGAAATCATTGTTAACCCTGTACCTTTTTTACCATTTTTATGTTTTGTACAAGTTTAAGAAATAAAGATCGCGTTTTCGTGTATATTGCAGAAAACCCTCCAAGGTCGAGAACTGTTGTTTTGAAATATGAAAGCCGAGACGTTAATACATGAAAACAAAAACTTTATTTCTATTCTACTACGGCCCAGAAATATACAGCCGATAGCTACAAATAAGGTCACCGTGACGTCATGACATTGGACCTATGTTTTTGCTGACGAAAAAGGTGATATGGCAGGGTATACTAGATCTATTTTGAAAAATATTTCAAAGTATTTAGTTTGATGTTGACTGATCATATCAACTGTGTGTATATCGACATGTTTGTTTAATTTGTATTGCTCACTGACTTATACACTGAATGGCAAATGTTCTTCAGTCATTTATAAATTTGTTTTGCAACATATATTGATTATTATTATTATTTTGTATTATACAATTGAATTATTAGTTATCGACTTTATTGTTGTATTAGCAAAACAAGAAGTGCAAGCGAGATGTGTATCAATTTTCTTATTATCAATTATTATGCATGTAGGTATATCGCAGAATAATGACCGCGGTATTCCTTTAATCTTTGCAATAACCGTTGTAGAGGGTATGATAGATACATCGTAAGTTTTATCACATCACTGCTAAAAGCAATTCTGAAAGGGCAAATTATTTTTAGTTTTCAAAGATTGCTCATCTAATAATGCAAGCAGTTTGCCTGCTTAAAGTCCAACAGTAAAGAATAGTATTTTCATCATATAATCAAGTAAACCCCACCCTGAACTCATGTAATAAATTTCACATTCATTATATATATATATATATATATGTAACAGGGTTTCTGTCGAATTAAACAACAAAGTCCTGTATGGGTTCTTAGATGTCGATCACCTCCATTTTATTGCCAGAATCTAAGCTTTAGATATATATGTATGTGTATGACACTCTGAAACATATCAAACAAATAATTATATTTACAATCATATACATCAAAGTATTACTTATTTACACAAATTACTTCTTTGAAATATATGTTACCATGATATTATAAAAGCTTAAAAACACTGATACTATATATTTATGATTTTCTATAATGACTATACATTCATTATAATCATAGAATATATCATGAACACCATCATACCATTCTATGGGAATAAGTGATGTGGCAATAATCCCTCATTTAACCATGGAGATTGACTGTAAATTATGAAGTTTACATAAATAAACTTGCATCATAAAAATATCAAACATGTATTTAAAAATATACCAAATCTGTGAAACACATAAATTTAACTTATTTCAAGCTAACTGATTTATGCCTCACAAAATATCATTCTCACTGTGCAAGTGCTATGGAATTAAATCTACCAAATTATTAAGTTTACTGCAATTTAGAAATAATATAAAAGTTATAAAATAAGCTTACCTTGTTAAAGAAATGATCAGTCATCTGTCATATATTTTCACCAACTTCTCTATAAACCAACTAGACAAAGAATGACTGAACACCACCAAGAACTTTTGGAGGGAAAAAGAACTGAAGAATAAAACACCAGCTAACAACACTAAAACCAATAGGAACTTCGAACACTTTCAAACCTATTTACAAAAGTTTAATTATAATGACCTAAGGCAAAATTCAATAAATCAGAACAGGTACTGCCTGTTCTACTTGGATGAGCATAAAACACATCTCAATGTAGTGGTTATTCAGATAATGTTTAATTTGAAATCTATATACAAATTTGTGTAGATTTATTAATTTAAATCAATTAATAAACACTATTACACATATATACAAAGCACTAAAATGACCAACGACACGAACAACGAGATTGTCAAATTTTCGGGACAAACGAAAAGAATTACATAATGTGGTCAATATCAAAAGAGCATAATAACAAAAACTACATATAAATACATCTAGCACTACAACTACACTAATCTACAAACGTATTTACATCGATCGAGATGGCAAACTCTTTCCATAATTCCATCAAGTTTACTGTAGAAATTTCCACCTCAAATAACACTTTTCTGGATACCACAGCCACATTTAGAAACGGGGAAATTGAGTTTAATCTCCACACCAAACCCACTGACTCTCATTTATACCTTATGCCATCTAGTTGTCATCCACCCCACACTTTCAAAGGTGTACCTAAGGGTTTGGCTACGCGAATCCGCCGCATCTGCTCCACTCCTACTATTTTCCAAGAACAAGGAACAATCCTCAAAACTCATCTCACTAACAGAGGATATGATCCTTGCAAGGTACAATCCGCGATTGATGAGATGTCACTACAGGACCGACAGTCCCTCCTCCAGTATGCAAGGTGAAGATAACGAACAGTGATCAATCTCATAACTCCTACAAGCAATACAAAATAGATAGTTGGGCAAACACGGACCCCTGGACACACCAGAGGTGGGATCAGGTGCCTAGGAGGAGTAAGCATCCCCTGTTGACCGGTCACACCCGCCGTGAGCCCCATATCCTGATCAGGTAAACGGAGTTATCCGCAGTCAAAATCAGTGTGCCAAGAACGGTTTAACAATCGGTATGAAACACGTCAGACAGCATTTGACCCAATGCGAGATTGTATAAAGAAAAACCTCAGAATGACAGGGTTCCATTGGTCACTACGTATCATCCCGCCCTCAAGAACATCAACGGTATTCTAAAGAAACACCTGCCCATTCTGCATGCCAACAAACGAATGGCTGGTGTTTTTAAGGAACCACCGATGGCATCCTTCAGACGTCCCAGAAACCTGAAGGACATGATAGTAAGGACCAAACTGGATAACCCTTTACCCAATGGAGGTTTCAAAATATGATCAGACCTCACATGTCAATTATGCAAATATAGCTCAGACACTGAGGGTTTTAGCAGTCCTGTCACGGGTCGCAGTTATAAAATATTGGGAATTTTTTCCTGCAAAACCAATAACTGCATCTATCTTATCAGTTGCGATGTCTGCCAGAAGCAGTACATAGGAGAAACAACAGACCTTCGCAGATGGGTCAACAACCACCGGTCCTCCATCAGAACCAAAAAAGATTTGCCAGTAGCAACATATTTCAATGGCAATAACCACCGATGGGAGGACATGACAGTAGTGGTTATTGATCATGACCCTAGTTGGTCAGATACCGCAAGAAAGCAGAAGGAAAAATTCTGGATGCACAGGTTGAAGTCATTTGAACCGCATAGTATCAACAAACCTACTGACTTCACCAGGATGAATACGGGCTAAACCCTTACTAGATTTTAAGCTTCATCTAGACCTACTCGTCTGATCATGTCCCTAACAGTTGTACTATGACCATTTTTGAACACATTTTTTTTTCCCTTTTCAATTCTGATTACCATCAGCCCATCCCTTTTAATTACTTTGAACTTCATAACCGATTGCTTACATGTAAAACCCATTTATCAGTTTCCGTGATTCTATGTTTTTTGCACATCTACCTTAGACATGATCAGGACGGGAATGTCTGATGTTGATTCGATTTCCTTGGCTGCTTATTCTTTGTTTTTGTTTGGAGTTGGTACATTTTGTTAACTTATTCAAACTTGTTGTTTACATTATCTTTCTCTCAAACTTTGTTCATTTCTTACTTCGTTTACAAAGTTTATTTTCGTTTATTTATTTATTTTTTTGTATTTGTTACTTATTATTATCTTTTATAAATTATGCATGGTTAAAGTAGAATCTCTCTGGGTACGAGTTAGCTTTACTATTTGTCAACGTAATTGGGTTAACTCGTTCCGCTTGAGATTAATTAAGTTTATTGTTTTTCTTTTCGGTCATTTTGGATCAGCTCTTTGGACGAATAAGGCATGTCCTAATTCGATCCACTTTTAACATTGATTAGCAAGCCTAAAGACCAAAAACATGTAGTCTGCGTTGTAAATACGTTTGTAGATTAGTGTAGTTGTAGTGCTAGATGTATTTATAATAGAGTTTATGAAATAAACTAATTTTTGGCAAACTGTAGGCTTGTATATCTTATTAGAGTTATCTCTCTTGTACTGTTCATGTTTAGGGTAATTTTGATTTGAGTTCATCAACTTTGCATGGCATTGGCGCATTCTAGAAATTTCTAAATTAATGGCTGGACAAGTCCAGAGTAAACTCCCCATCTTTGGTGGGCCATATAATTGTGGATATTAAATTTATGTTGATTGTGATGTTTCATCATGTATATCTTGTTTATTATTGGTTGTATTTACCATTGCATATTATCTGTCATTTACATTAATAAATGACATTTTTCACATCAACAAGATTTTGTCTTTCAGACCCACCAAACTAGCACACACTGTGTTGACAAAAATGTAGTTTTTGTTATTATGCTCTGTTGATATTGACCACATTATGTAATTCTATTCGTTTGTCCTGAAGAAGGGACGGGGCGTCCCGAAAATTTGACAATCTCGTTGTTGGTGTCATTGGTCATTTTAGTGCTTTGTATAATTTTTTGTATTTGACCTTGTATCCATGTTGTGGATCCGACACTCTGAGGTATCGGGTGTTGTTGGAACTTTAGTGCTTATATATGTGTGTGTGTGTGTGTGTGTGTGACATGTACATGTATACAGTTTGTCTCCTTGATGTCTAACAATAGAGATTGTCCCTTGCATTTCAATGTATAGTGTGTATGGCCAATCTAGCCCGGCCCTGGTATCTGAAGCCTGGGGTCATGAATTTCATAATTTTGATGGAGGGCCTCCTTGATGAAGATTTTTTATGATAAGTATCTGCAATATATGACCAACTTACCCCCACCCTGGGGTCATGAATTTCAGTTTAGAGCTCAATGTTCTTTATAATCATACAAACATTTTGCCTCCTTAATATCTAGATTTTCTACAGTAAAACTCTACAATAAAATCTATTTATGACCCAACTTAGCTCCATCCTGGGGTCATAAATTTCACATTATTTTGTATAGGGTTCATTGCTCATTATAATTATACCAGCAGTCTGACTGCTTGAAAAAATTCTAAGAGATAGTGCCTTTTTAATATATACTACTCAAAAATTTGATAAGGATCACTAGGTTATATGTGTGTAATTTACCACTAACATAACAAAAGACATAAATTTGACTCAGAAACGTGTTTACTCAGGTTATGAATGAAAATTCATGAACGGCATGAACTTTTATCAATACGGAATGCTTGAAATCTGATAACAACACCAAAAGGCATTTCATTACAAAAAGTTAACAGCAAACCAGAGAAAGAATTACACAGTTTTGGGGGATAGTCCATCATTACACTTAGTCGATGAAGTATCAATACCAGGTATGGCCTCCCCTTGCATCAATGACGGCTTGACAACGTTGAGCCATGCTGTCAATAAGCACCCGGATGTTTCCAATGGGAAGGTTGTTCCACTCTTCCACGAGGGCGTTTCCGAGCTCTGTCAAATTCGTGGGTTGTGCTCTACGGCGTGAAAGGGCAACCTGCAGCATGTTCCATACATGCTCAATCGGGTTAAGTCCGGCGAGCGCGCTGGCCAGACCATACGGACAATTGTCTCCTGCTGAAGATACTGCTCCACCACCCTGGCGCGATGAGGACGGGCGTTATGAACTCAGGGCCAACAGCACCAGCGTAGGGTCTGACGTAAACATCGAGGATCTCATCCCGGTACCGCACGCCCGTCATTGTTCCTCTCTCCAGGACATGAAGATCTGTTCTTCCATCCCTGCTGATTCCACCCCAGACCATGATGGAACCACCACCATAACGGTCATGTTCACTGATGTTGGCATCACGGAAACGTTCACGTTGTCGTCGTCACACTCGGTGTCTCCTGTCTGTAAAGTCCAAACAATACCTGGACTCATCGGTGAACAGAACTTTGAACCCAATCGTTCTGTGTCCAAGTGACATGATCTTCAGCCCAGTCCAATCGCTCCCGCCGGTGTCGAACAGTCAGAGGGACTCGAACGCATGCCTTTCTCGAGTTGAGACCTGCTTTGTGAAGCCGATTCCGTATCGTCTGAGTGGACACATTCACCCCCGAGGCGTTCAGGAGATCGTTATGTAGGCTGATTGCTGTCCAGAAGGGATGGCGTCGTACCTGAAGAGCCACAAAATGGTCTTGGCGTTGGGTTGTCGACCTCTGACGACCACCCCCATGTCGGTGTGCTGCTGTACCAAAAGTTTGCTGTTGGTTCCAGGCCCTGTTTACAACGCTCTGGCTGACGTTTAGTGCATTTGCAACGTCACGTTGTGAATAGCCAGCGTCAAGCATTCCAATACATCTGCCCAGTTGTTCTGTCGTCAGGCGACGCCTTACATGTTGAGGGGGCATTGTGTTGATAAACGTAGTGTAAACACTCAAGTGACTTTGAAATTTTAGAAAGAATCAGACACCGATGCCTGAGTGAAAATCGTGCAATGGTAGCTAAAGCATAAACTGTGATGAGAAACGCATTTCCCATGGCATGAAATGCACGTGCAAGTTTGTTGAAGACGTTTTTGATTTCATTTGGACACAATATTGCCAGTTTTGCAGTTATTAATTTTTTAAACAGAAAAATATCTATGATCCTTATCAAATTTTGAGTAGTATATGACCAGCTTAGCTCCACTTAGGTGTGGGAATGGGGGTGATTAAACAAGAGGTCATTGGAGTTTTAGTTAAAGTTAAAGCTACCCCAAGGGTTATGGAATAAAGCAATATATATCGAAATAGACGTGTTCTTAAACACAAATGTCTCCAAAGGTAAAATATACTAGAATACATAATATTATAGTATATGAATATTTGGACCTGCCCTAGTCAGAACCCTTAACAACTGGTCGTAATAGCTCAGTGTTAGAGCGTTCGCCTCCCAGCCGGGAGATCTCGAGTTTGAGCCCTGCTCTCGTGTCATGGCCGCGTCAAACCTGAAACGTAAATTGCTCCTTAGCCAAACGCTTGGCATTTAGATGCGAGAATCACAGGACTTAAAAACAGAGGTCCCGTTTCGCGGCAGGCGCTAGCACGTTAAAGAACCCTCACTGCTATGGCCCCGAGTGCTAAGTATAGCTGCATAGGTCTAAATTTGTGGTACTTATTTCACCTACTGCTGATGACGTCTCAATACGAGTAAGAAATTCTTGATAGGACATAAGACAAACTTGAAAATTTATCCCCTATTGTGCTCCCACCCTAACCTCGGGGGCCATGATTTGAACAAACTTGAATCTGCACTATGTCAGGAAGTTTTTATGTAAAATTTTCTGGCCCATTGGTTCAGCAGAAGATTTTTAAGATTTTTCCCAATATATTTGTATGTAAAACTTGATTCCCTATTGTGGCCCTATCCTACCTCTGGGGATTATGATTTCAACAAATATGAATCTGCATTATGTCAGGAAGCTTTCGTGCAAATTTGTACTTTCCTGGCACAGTGGTTCTTGAGATTGATTGATTGTATAACGTCCCGCCCGAGAACTTTTCACTCACATGGAGACGTCACCATTGCTGGCAAAGGACAGCAAAATTTAGGCCTATCCTCAGGGATTATGGCCTTTGATCTATATCGTACCACACCTGCTGTGACATGGGACCTCGGTTTTTGCGGTATCATCCGAAGGACTGCCCCAATTAGTCGCCTCTTACAACAAGAGGCTCATGGGCCACATCGCTCACCTGAGTCACCTTGGCCCATATCTGAAGACTTTCCATATATATTTGCATGTAAAACCTTGGTTCCTATTATGGCCCAAACTACCCTTTGCAAACTTGAATCTACACTATGTCAGAAAGCTTTCATGTAAATGTCAACTTCTTTGGCCCAATGGTTCTTTTAAAGCTTTTTTCTATATTTGTATGTAAAACTTTGACCCTCCCCCCTCACTTGTGGCCCCATCCTACCCCCCGGGGACCATGATTTGAACAAACTTGAATCTGCACTATGTCAGAAAGTTTTCTTGTAAATATCAGCTTTTCTGACTCAGTGGTTATTGAGAAAAAGATTTTAACTATATATTTGTATGTAAAACTTTGATCCCCCTTGTGGCCCCATCTTACCCCCGGAGCCCATGATTTGAAGAAACTTGAATCTGCACATGTCAGAAAGTTTTCATGTAAAAATCAGCTTTTCTGGCTCAGTGGTTCTTGAGAAGAAGATTTTTCCTATATATTTGTATGTAAAACTTTGATCCCCTATTGTGGCCCCATCCTATCCCCGGGGGCCATGATTTCAACAAACTTGAATCTGCACTATGTCAGGAAGTTTTCATGTAAAAATCAGCTTTTCTGGCTCAGTGGTTCTTGAGAAGAAGATTTTTAAAGATTTTCCCTATATATTTGTATGTAAAACTTTGATCCCCCCTTGTGGCCCCATCCTACCACCGGGGGCCATGATTTGAACAAACTTGAATCTGCAATATGTCAGGAAGCTTTCAGCTCTTCTGGCCCAGTGGTTCTTGAGAAGAAGATTTTTAAATGACCCCACCCTATTTTTGCATTTTTGTGATTATCTCCCCTTTGAAAGGGACATGGCCCTTCCTTTGAACAAACTTGAAAGCCCTTCACCCAAGGATGCTTTTGGCCAAGTTAGGTTGAAATTGGCCCAGTGGTTCTGGAGAAGAAGTCGAAAATGTGAAAAGTTTACAGACAGACGGACAGACAGACGGATGCCGCACAAAATGTGATCAGAATAGCTCACTTGAACCTTCGGTTCAGGTGAGCTAAAAAGCAAGGGGTACTGAGGACCTACTAGTATTCTAACCCGGATCCCCACGGGACGTGGTTCTTAAGATTTTTCCTATATATCTATATGTAAAACTTTGATCCCCTATTGTGGCCCCATCCTACTCCTGGGGGGTCATGATTTTAACAAATTTGAATCTGCACTATGTCAGGAAGCTTTCATGTAAATGTCAGCTCTTCTGACCCAGTGGTTCTTGAGAGAAAGATTTTTAAATGACCCCACCCTATTTTTGTGATTATCTCCCTTTTGAAAAGACATGGCCCTTCATTTGAACACACTTGAAAGCCCTTTGCACAAGGATACTTTTTGCCAAGTTTGGCCTTGGGGTTTTGGAGAAAGTGAACTAAACAGCTTCAATCTCCTTCATCCAAGGATGATTTGTACCAAGTTTGATCGAACTTAGCCCAGTGGTTCTGAAAAAAAAATAAATACATTTGTAGATGAAAATTGCAAAACATTTATTGACAAACGACAGATGGTCAGAAAATTAAATCATTAAATCAAAAAAAAAATTAGTAAATAAAAAGTAGTACATTATAATTTGAAAATAAAAGTAGACATATGGATGGATAATCCGAGATTCCTCTGACTCTTACCCCCGCTTTTATATTGTGACATGTACATGTATGATGATTAATAAATCAAACTGAAACATTCATTTCAACTAACTTACGATTAGCTAATGTTTATTGAGGGGTATCTCATATCTATAATTTAAAAAAGTCGAGTAAGAACTTAAATATAGTACCATTTTTAATTTTCTTTTCCTCTGGGGCACTTCCGTTTTCAACTCTGGACAACACGCGACTCTTTTTTATCTGTGTGCCCTCTCTACACCCAGCAGCAGGCAACGTGTCTTGGTGCTGATCTGTTGGCCTTCCCAAAACGAAATGTTTCGAGCTTATGTAGACTTGTTTACGACCGTTGCGGTGAAGTTCTTTCTACCACACAGTCAACCACCTTTGGCATTTTTCTGGTCGGGAAAACGGCTTTAGGAAAATAATACAGGTAACTCGAGCCATGAGCCCTTTCTCGGCATACCGGGAATCACTTTCACACACGTCCCAACAACAATGTTTAGCCATACTATGTTATAAACAGGATGCCAAACTATATTACCATGATATGCTGCGCGTCGTAATGTCTGGTATCGCTTACAGCATTGAAAATAATGACGCCAGGACTGCATCATGTATAATTGGAAAATCGACTATTGAGCTTTCAGCTCAGGTGAGCAAAAAAATAAATAAATAAATAAATAAGTTTTATTGGACAGATTAATAAATGTTAAATATTGTTGCTCAACAAACATATGTAAACCTTTTCATTGGTCTTGCATTCCATGTCACGAAAAATAATGTAATCCAAACATCACCTTTTAGCTAGCACAAAGACATAGAAATAAACAATTTATTAGTAAAACAATTTACATTAATAATACAAATGTAGAATTATTCTGTCAAGACAAGAAATTCATAATTGGAATGGACTCTCCAATATTTTTGATAGTTTCTTCCATATTTCATCTGCAAGGTCGGGGTGATCACCTTTGGGGAGGAGGAGAAGCATGTCACAATACGAATCGACAATGCTTCTTTTACTCATTAATTTGTGGATGACACCATGGACAGACAAATTAATGAGATCGCTGTGCTCTCCCTCATCATATCTTTTCTTTGCCTCTTCGTGCACTCTTTTTAGTTCCTGTCGTAGTTTTTCATCCCTTGTATGTTCACTGGCAAACGGTGTTCGTAGCTTGACTTTAATTGATCTATCATCAGTGGCTAGAGCAATGGCTAGTTTTAAAATATTTCGTAATAAATATGGCATGATGCCATTCTCTGTAACATCTTCTCCAGGACCCAAAGGCACGACCAGATTAGACACACCTTTCCTAGCTTCCTGACAGTAGAAGAAGCTGACACAATGGTTCTTGATGCGTATCTCCTGGATAAAATTATATACCCATTCTTCTTGCATTATTTCTAGAACATTGTTCACCACCAGTCCGCCTTGACGTTTGAGTCTGTTGGTACTATAGAAACGATTTCCGTCTATATATAGTGGACCTCCAATTGTGTATGGATCATATTTTTTCAATTTTGGATAATTTCTATGAGTGATCAAAATCCTACATGCCGTAGAATTCATGTATTCTATTACTTCAATGAAGTACATATTCAAACCTTCTCGTCTTATTCCTTCATATCCTCCCAAGGTTGACATATTGAAAACGACATTACCATACCGTTTCACTATGTGTGTTGGGTCTTGCAACTGTTGAAATGTGCACGTTCCATACCAGAGCACATTGACATCACCAATCGGGTGTTGTGGCCTCGGGGATATTTTTCTGCCATCACTGTTCATTAAATCGTAAGCATCATTGACAACAGAGCTATCAACAACTGGTCTGGGTTTGAAGCCATGCTGCAAAATTGCTTGAGCATTTTCTAATGTGGTTGCATGTACTAATGTATCAAATTCCACATAAAAATCGGGCAGTTTTTCGTCCAGCGCTGGTAATTTTTGTGGCAATAGATCCTGTTGATCTTCAGGGAGCCAGTGGTGATAGTAAATAGACTTCTTGGGAGAATTGTGATATTCATATCTATAACGTCCACTGTCAGATTTATAGTAGAAAGATTTCCAGTTGTCTTCCAGCACACAGTCGCCTGCAATATATCAAATACAACATAACCCTTATGTAGCTGCATAGAAATCGGTATATACAATTGCGGATCCAGGGTTTTAAATTACGGGGAGGTGGTGGGTCTGGGAGCCTTAAATAGTATCAAAAATAATATAAACAAGAGGCCCATGGGTCATATCACTCACCTGAGTCACCTTGGTCCAGTGGTTATGAAGAAGTATAACAGACAGACAGACCGAGAAAGACAAAAATAACAGCTTTTTCATATGTAACTTGGGCGATCTAACAAGATCAAAAAAGAAAGGCCCTGTCACAAGCAACACGTACATGTATATATATGATATATGAAATATGACGGCCATATCATTCACCATTAAAAGCTATGAGCAAGGTTAAGTTTCAGATAAAGGTATGAAATTTAGGTCAAACTCTGAGGTAAAGGTCACAGGGTCAAAAGACATTGCCTAGGATAGGGTTCTTTAAAATAACTCAAACTCTAAGGTCACATGTTAAACAATAGGCCCATGGGCCACATCACTCACCTGAGTAACCTTGGCCCTGCTGTTTTTCAAGGTCACAAGGTCAAACACCACAGTATAACAAGGTCTTGTCATAAAGAATATATATACAAACTATGAAATCCCTACCTTAAAGGGAAAGGCAACCCAAACCACATTATTGTGTTATGAATGAAGTATTACTTTATACCGATATCGTAAATAACAGTCCTTTACTTTAATAACAAAAATCCTTGCTTAACGATATTTTGATTACCCGCAGCTAAGAGAGCAGCCATTGAAGTTTAATTCATGACGTCACATCGTCGGTTCCGGCTTATTTTCTCAGCAGCACAGCAAACATGACAAGTCACGAACAGTTAAATTTGGAGCCGTATAGATTTGAGCCCGTTCTTTCACAAGAAAAAATTAAGAAAAGAAGACGTTCAGTCGAGTCACAGACCAGGCAGACGGTACATGTTTCTTCATACAAATGTCTAGAACCTCAACTTGTCAAATTACGCAAATGATGGGTCCACAATTTACATAGTCTTTTATTTTCAGATGACTTGGTTGGGTCAGGAATTTTGAGAGAAAAAAAACTTTTTCACATCTCCCCTTCGCATTAGTGTAATCAACTGCTTGACAGGAAGGCATCAACCTATTTATTCGTAAAATCTACCACATGTACATCTTTGATGATTTGGGATCCGGGTTAGAATACGTCCTCAGTACCCCCTTGCTTGTTGTAAGACGCAACTAAATGGGGCGGTCCTTCGGATGAGACCGCAAAAACCGAGGTCCAGTGTCACAGCAGGTGTGGCACGATAAAGATCCCTCCCTGCTCAATGTCATTAGTGCTGCAGCCCTTCGCCAGCAGTGGTGACATACGTCTCCATATGAGTGAAATGTTCTCGAGAGGGAAATATTCAATCAATCAATCTTTGATGATCTTAGGATTTCATCAAAACCGGAACAGACAATGTGACATCAAAAGCATCGAGTTTTCTGGCCTTGAATATAAATGAGTTCCACATCATGGCAGCCTCTATAGATTTTTAACCTTTTTAAATTAGTGCTGAGTAATTAAGCTTATAGGCCGTATATCAGTATAGTATGACAAATTTTTATCATATAATCAATCCTATCATTTATCATATAATCAATCCTATCATTTATCATGTAAAATTTTCTTGGGTTGCCTTCTCATTTAACAGTTTAGTAGATATCAAATAGGTCACTCACCATCTTCATTATTTCCCCTTTGAAGGGGCATGAACCCTCATTTGAAGAAACTCAAACCCATTTAATTTACCATAGAATTCTTTTTTTTAGAATCAGAATATTTATTCCACCAATTTGTGCCCCCAGAGGAGCATAAGAATGTACATTGACAAGTCCAAAATCACAGAAGCATATGACAAAGGAAAACAAAGACAATTACACTGCATGATGTCCTTCAAACTGAGTTAGCCAGCACGGGCACTGGAAGTTAATGTAAATATATAGTATGTGCATGTATAAAAAAGGAAGGGTGGGACACTCTTTTTGAGGCAAATTCGGGTTTGGGTTATTGTGGGCGTTTCTCAAACGGCCTGACGCGATGAATCATTCACATATACCATTGCATTGCATTTAAACTGTACACATTTCCTTTGCTTTACACTTGTAAGCTGTCTTGGTTACTGGGAGTACAAGACCAACAGTCTGGTACAATAAATTTACTACCAGACTGTTCACAGGCACTGTCCCTTGGTGACCCCTGTAATCAAGTCAACAATTCATGCCTTCTTTAACACTTTGTACAATTGTTTTCATTTCTATAATTATTCTCCTCTAATATCCCTGCATTAGCATAAAACATTCAGAACAACTGTATTCGACATGTACATGTGTTTTATACTTGCATACTGTACTTACTAAAACATAATTATACTTATTTGATTACAATTTTATATGTATACACAACATCATTATCTGCTGTCCCAGAAACTGATGTGTGAAGCAGTTGGGTTATATTATTTATCATGTTGTTAATTTAAATCTTGTCTGTAATCAGTATTTCATATATAATTATATAGATATGTGCAGTGCAGAAGTGTGAACTCTGTCAGTATTACCGGTAGTACTTCTGAATGGTTATTTATTTTCATTGATATAATTGCTTGTTAACCTGTACAGTTTAATCGTCAGGCCGTTTGAGAAACACCCACAATAACCAAAACCCGAATTTGCCTCAAAAAGAGTGTCCTGCCCTTCCTTTTTTATACATGTACATACTATATATTTACATTAACTTCTACAGCTGTTCTAGTGCCCGTGTTAGCCAGCAAATCTAATAATGCATTTAAAAAAAACCCACAAAACACATATTCATATAGTACCATAAGTTGATTTCTGCCAAGTTTGATTGAAATTGGCCCACAGATGAAAAGTAAAAAGTTTGCAAACATCCGGACATGGTTTTGATCAATATTGATGGTAGATCTCTGGCTGAGAGTAAAGGCTAATGGATTTCGCGAGACTTGATCTGTTGATTTAAACACAATTCTCAAATGGATACACAAGTGCTTGTTTCATAAACTTCATAAGCTATCAAATATCATAGGTTAAAGTCTATGAAACAAACGGCATGTATTTTAAACCGATTTACCTGATGCCATTTTCACGGTTCCCGATCCAAATACAGAGTTGTCAATCTATGCAGTGAGCACTGGTATCACACTCAGAGTGCGTTCGAGGTCGCCGTTCCCGTTGTTTTCGTGCTCCGTTCTTAGAGTCGCGAACGACGAGAACATGTGTGCACGAACGTGTTCTTTGTTCTTCGACCACACTACCTACAGAGATGGTGTGAGTTCTTGCACCTCGAACCCGTTCTCGGGTTGCGTATTTGGGCGTTAGGGATCGAAAGGAATTTGTACTCGTACGAAGAACGGCGATCTCGAACGCACTCCGGTAATTGACCAATCGAAATGAACTTTAATACGCAGCTCAGTTAATATGGAGCGCCAAATTAACATAAACTCAAATAATTGAAGATATCTTCAATTATTTGAAGATATCAATTCATTTGATGCGCACAACAATTTAATTAAATATCCCTTCAAATAATTAATGATATCTTCAATTCTGAATTATTGCGCGCATTAATTGAATTGATGATAGCATTAATTCTTCAGCTGAATTGATGCGCGCTTTAATTGAATTAATGATCTCTTCAAATGAATTAATGATATCAACAATTGAATTGATGCGCGCTACATTTCAATTGAAGAGAGCAATAATTGATATAATGCGCGCATTAAATCGATTGATGAGAGCAATAATTGAATTGATGCGCGCATTAATTCATTTGATGAGAGCAATAATTGATTTAATGCGTGCATTAATTCAACTATTGCTCTCTTCAATTGAATTAATGATATCTTTAATTCAATTGAAGAGAGCAATAATTCTTTTAAAGAGAGCAACTATATAATTAAAAATATCTTCAATTCAACATATCCACAATTGAATTAATGATCTCTTTAATTGAATTGTTGCTATCTTTAAAAGAATTGATGCGCGAATTAATTCCTTATACAAAAGCATTGTAAATGATATCTTCAATTGAATTAAAGAGATCGTCAAATTATTTATACCGAGCTCTAAATTAATTATTGCGAGCAATATTTCTACGGAATTGATGCTCTCATCAATTGAATTAAAGAGAGCAATAATTGAATTAATGCGCGCATCAAATCTATTATTGCTCTCATTAATTCAATTGATGCGCGCATTAATTCAATTGATGAGAGCATTAATTGAATTGAAGCGAGCATTATTTCATTTGATGAGAGCAATAATTCATTTAAAGAGAGCAATAATTGAATTGATGATATCTTCAAATAATTGATTATTTGAGTTTATGTTAATTTGACGCTCTATACAGTTAAGGCTATCCGAGAAAAATCACAGTACTGATATCAATGTACCTCTGTGCACTTCGCACCGTACAAAGCACTTCGTGGTATAAAACGGAAAATCGAACTGTAGACCCATGTTTTGTTGCAGTTTTCGGAGATAATAGGCAATAAATGCAGTCATGCCATACATGTTTTTTAATTTGAATGATTGAACAAGAGAACGGTAGTAAGTGCATTTACATAGCATATTCCCTGGAAGCTCAAAAGGCCGACATTCTCGATCGGGGGTGCCATTCGGTGTCATTTGAAGCTAGGTACCTTGTGTTATTATTAGTATACAGAGGTCGTAAGTTATTTACAGAAACAAGTGCCTGTGCTTCCATGGCACAATATTTTATCTCCTGAAACTAAAGAGTTCCTATAGTCTGTATTATCTAGCTGCTGATACATTGTATCTCCACATACTGTCTTGTATATCGCTAATTTAAAATACAAACTATCGGAACTCTTCAATTTCGTGAGTTAAAATATTGCGCCATGGAACTCATCATTTCAACGGAAAATTTATTGATAGTTTATTTTATGGAATTTACATACTTAGACGGTAAGTAATGCAGCATTAATAGCGATACAGATTTGTTTTGATAGTCAAGTAACTTATTTGGAGTGAACAGCAGTGTCACCTAAGTGCACATTAATTGCTAGAACCGGCCGAAGCTGAAAGTAAATTTCCAGACATGAATACTTCTCATCACCAGCTCATTAGAGTTTTCGCGCTTTGATGACTCTTGTGCGTCATTGGTAAGAAAATGCACAAGTTTCGCGAGCAAGTGCGAGATTACTGGGACATAAACGAAACGTTCATAGCACCCCCCCCCTTTTTTTTTTAAAGTTAAAGTACATTGTGTATCTTTAAATAGAATAGCCATTGGTCAAACTGCATTTTTTTAAATATTCTAACACTAGTTTATCAAGGATGTTACATGGGGTTTTTTTTAACTCTACTACACCTAATTCAAAAATTCCAAACAACGATGTTCTCTGTCCTAAGTCAATCAATATTTTGTAATTTTCAAAATAGCTTAGATGCAGTTTGGACACGCATTTGTTGTGTTAATTAGTGTTATAAACGTCTTTAAAAATGCAGTTTGGCAAATATATAACTTATTCTAAAATATTAGAAAATGAGAGATAGAGAGGGGGGGGGGGGGGGTACATGAACGATTACAAAGTCCATGCCCATATGAACCTGTCCAAATTGTATGAAAAAATGGAATGTCTTCATAGTCTGAAAGAATAATTCTAATAACATATGAATCCCATTAATTACAAGAAAAGTTATTGTGTCGGATGTGCATTTTGGTTTTTCCCTTCACAGTTCTTCTTGCGATTGATGCTTTATATCGGTTAGATTTGGCAGATCCTTCACATAGTTTAATAAGTTCGTCTGGTTTTTTTGTAAGAATAATCAATTCCTAAATTTGCCTTTAGAATTTTAATCAGTGTCGTGGTTTGCAGTCGGTTATATTATGTATTCGATACCATAATTTATATTACGTATGCATAAGTAATGTTTACGTATGTTGTCCCGATAGCACGACTTTACGTGCCTTTAATTTGAAGAGTTCCACTAATGGAAATGATAAGTATTATGAAAGACTGCTCCGAGATTCGGTGAAGGCGTCAGTCCAAATATTCAGTCAAGCCGAATCTCAGCCGAGATTAGGAAGCTAGCAGCCAACAAGGAAAATCCTCATAGTACCGATCTAGTTCTGAGACTGAATATTCCAAATTAGCAAATCTAAAAGTCAATTGATAAACAGATTGTTAATCATTATTGTTAGTAATCTATTGAACATTTTAGCTCGCAAGTAAAATTCATCAGTGTACTTGACACATCACAAGCGTAAACATAGAGATCGATTGATATCCTCTTAATCTTTGAAGAGTCTACGAAACGAGTAAATTGAGGTAAGGTAGGGGACCACCGGACCATCATTTCCCATCCTCAGTTCTAGGTTGTAAGGGTACAACCTTAGGCCTCCCGAGAGTGGGGGTCACTTTTTCAGATCTCTATAATTCGATATGGGGCAATGGAAGAAACAAAGCTGATCAAAATCAATTACATGTATATGCAGACTATCATATATAAGTTTCATAAAAGGAGCCCCGGGAACCTATAGGGACAGTTGAGCTCGCCTAAAAGTTCCTAATTTTATATCTCATATGGTCATCAGGGAGGTTTAAAGCCCCCAATCTTTGAAGAGCCCACGAAATTAACGTTTAACGAAAGCAGGGGCATAGTCAGAGTACTTTTGATGTGGACGCCCGAGTATGCAGGGGGTTCGGGGGCCGCCTTAAGGCCCCCAATGGGTCCAGGGCAAATCCCTGTAAAATCTAAAAAATGAGAAAGAATCTGTCCAATATCGTTGTATGACGAACCCACTACAAACAACCCACTTCGTTTACATAGCTTATTTTCATTTATTTTTATTTATTTTTTTGTATTTGTTACTTTTTATTATCTTTTATAAATTATGTATGGTTAAAATAGAATCTCTCTGGGTACGAGTTAGCTTTACTATTTGTCAACGTAATTGGGTTAACTCGTTCCACTTGAGATTAATTAAGTTAATTGTTTTTCTTTTCGGACATTTTGGATCAGCTCTTTGGACGAATAAGGTATGTCCTAATTCGCTCCACTTTTAACTTTGATTGGCAAGCCTAAAGACCAAAAACATGTAGTCTGCGTTGTAAATACGTTTGTAGATTAGTGTAGTTGTAGAGCTAGATGTATTTATATGTAGTTTTTGTTATTATGCTCTGTTGATATTGACCACATTATGTAATTCTTTCCGTTGTCCTGAAGAAGGGACCCGAAAATTTGACAATCTCGTTGTTCGTGTCGTTGGTCATTTTAGTGCTTTGTATATATAATATGTGTGTGTGTGTGTGTGTGTGTGTGTGTGTGTGTGTGTGTGTGTCCCAAATTTCAAATTTCAAAATAAAATTGCATGATTGAGATAATGAACTGTTTGAAATTTTCTAAGTCTAAGAGGCACGGGCACTGGAAGTTAATGTAAATATATAATATGTCCATGCATAAAAAAGGAAGGGTAGGACACTTTTTTTAAAAAGGCAAATTCGGGTTTGGGTTATTGTGGACGTTTCTCAAACGGCCTGACGCGATGAATAGTTCACATATGCCTTACTTTCAATATCTGTAGGGTTTCGTTTCAATGCCGTTCATTCGAAGAAAAAGATGTTTTTACACCTCCAAGTGTCTAAGAATTTCGCTAGACTGTCTTACTTCCGGTTTAATCGCACCGAATTGAAAGGCAAGTTCTGATTGGTCAATTTAATAATTATCTATAAGTTTATAATGTCATTCTTATTGGTTCTGAAATAATGATAAAAATATTTGAACTATAAAAACAAACATTGCTCATGTACTTAACCACTAGTGTCTAATACCATCATGAAGTAATAATCCTGAGAATTATTTTTGCTACATATGAATTTATGGATTAGATAACGTGTCATTCAGACTTTAATTTCATTAAATACGTCCACAATAACCTAAACCCGAATTTGCCTCAAAAAGAGTGTCCTACACTTCCTTTATTATACATGCACATACTATATATATTTACATTAACTTCCAGTTCCGGTGCTAAGAGGCACAACTCTGTCAACAATTATTCAACCAGAAACTTGACTGGACATTTTCTTGATGTATCTATATACCAAATTTCAGCTGAATAAGTGCATCTGTAGATGTACAACATTGTGATGGCAAGCATCACAAGAGGGCCACTCTTTGTGGCATTATTTAAAGGGGACTACAACTCATTGCGATAGGTTCGTGTACATACATTCCCCTGCAGGAATGGTAAAAAAAAGTCCGGAAAACTGTCATATCCCTGAAAGAACTGCGAACGGTTGTTTCACCATCTACCTTCTGGCCAATTTTTAAAAGTTATCATTTCAAAATGATTTTTGTGCCAATATAGATGTTTATATGAATTTTCATAAACGTTATTTATTTGACAAAACAAAGAGAGATAACTCTATAATATGGGTTAAAATCACGTATATCATTATAAGAATCAATGGAAAACATTCCCCCTCCTGTGATATACAAATTCCTTTGTGCAGGTATTATGAATTGTCATTTAGCTAATTCATATCAAAACTTTTGTTGTTTTACGGAGGTGGGATTGACGGCATATATTTACAGACCAAAACACAGCGAAAATGTTCACTGTGATCAATTGCAAATGAGGTTAACACGAGAGAAATGAAGATTAACCATGTTTTACTCAATAATATAAAGTAACTTGACAAATTAAATGGTTATTTATTGATATCGATAAGCATTTTAAAATATCTGACGTAAAGCCCGGTTTCACCTGAGGAACATATTTTTCTACCCCTTAACGTAGTTCCACACTCCTGTGACGTCATAAGATTTTGTAAAGTCAATGATTTAATGACTGGAACACAAATTTTGCTGGAGTCCTTTTCAATAGTTATTGTAAAAAATCTTGTTAGCCATAAAATATTTCAAAAGTCTTAGTTATATTTGAATAATCAATGATATGTTTCAAAACATTGAATCCAAGGACAATAACTCTGTTTTCATTAAATTATTTTTCAAGTCCATTATGCGACAGATTTCCTTTATTTTTCCCAAACATTTTACCAAGGTGACAAGGAATCATTATCTGCGTGTTTTCGTGAAATTACATAAAATTTTAATCCATGAGTGAATTTGAATAGCTCAACTGTATGGTGCCAGGCTTCGCTTTTCATGGGGGTATACATATTCTGGAAGCTATAGATTTGAAATTATTAAGGAAAGATATGGATTTTTTTTTATGAATAACTATAACAGATGTACCTCTACTAATATAAACAGAAAAAATGATATGTAAACCATGCTATAAGAAAAATGTGTCCACCTTTGTTTGTTTTTTAACATTTTGGAGAATAACGCTAACTCAATAATTTTGCACATATTATCTTAAAACGTGATGAACATATTGAAAATGACATGTGTTTTAGTTATTGAAATGTTTCCTGATAAATAAATGCAATTTAAAAAATATTTTGTTGTTTTTATTTTTAAGATAACAACAAAAAACTGTTTCCAATGAATTTCATAAAAAATCTACATAGGGGTACATGGCTTCAGTAGTGTCTGTAATGAAAATTAATATGGAAATCTTTAACTGTTTTGCCTTTTTTCATTACTCAGAATGTTAATTTATTGATTCCAAACAAAAAACTGCTACCTAAACCCCAAAAATCCAGGACTAAGGACCCACCTTAATCAAAAGGAGTTAAAATTAAGAGCAATCAATTAATTCACACGGGTATTAAAGTTAATAATCAATTGCTAATGGATTTTACTTTGCGTTAAAAAAAATATCATTTACAAAATTGCAAAGCTTTTTAAAATATACGAGTTGAAAATGCAGGCGGAAATCCAGAGTTAGCGTGTACAGTTCTTTGTTTAAGTTCAAGGTCCATAACTCTTATAACAATATGTAAACGAATTTCAATATGTAACCCATTGATGAAAATAACGACCGATAATAAATCTCATAAATCCTTTACAGAATTCCCAAACTAAGAGTAGGCGAACCCGGACCTTGTTTTAGTTCAAGCTGTGAAAATAATCGCATAACGTTATTTTTCAACCAAATTTTTAAAAATAAAATGGTTTTGGAAATGCTTTTCAATATAATGTGCTTAAAAAATTCATGTCCCATGCATAGCAAGCTGCTTCTTATAGTGTCCATGATCTCCAATATGCTATAGCCTTTCTTGAAATTTTCCTTTATATAATTCACTACATATATCTATGCACATGCGTAGAACCCATCACAAAGCTGACAGAAAACAGTTGACAGTAAATATTAGCTAGGCAGTTGGCAGCTGTATTTGGAATTTCATGTCAAGGAGATAAAATATTTATAGGGAAAAAAATGGCAGAAACGTTGCGAGTAACCTTGATACTTCATATTATTACTTAACATTGTCTATCATTACTTAACATTGTCTATCATTGCTTAACATTGTCTATTATTACTTAGGTCACAAACTACCAGGAAATGGAGGAAAATTCACCTTCAGAAGCCCATGTTTTAATTTTCAGATTTTATTACCATGGCAACCAATTTTCAAAAATAATGTATATGGTTCTTGAAAGCACACATGTGAAAGATTTTAAAGGTCCATCATGACATCTGATGCTAGCCTGAAAATGGGTCGAGATACACTCAGGCACCTGCCATCCTGGAAGTAAAAAAGCAACAAAAATGAGGAAAATATACCCATTTTCAACCCCTCCTAATTCAAAAAAAAAAAAAAAATTCCCCAGTATAATGAGATATCAACTTTCAGCAAAATTCCTAACCTTTCCAACAAGGCCAAATTTGCAATAGGGTCCTTGATTACTTTTCGAGATATTTTACATCAAAGATGCACCATGCTCTTTTCAACTTACCGTTTAAAGTGAAAGTAGAATTGCCCGCCTAGAAGTCAAACTCTCATACATCTCACAGTCACAGTTTCGAATCCCATAAAAAGGCACTGGATCAATGTAGAATGGTCACCTCCCTATATTAATACAGATATCAATAACAATGAAACTATTTAAATTCTATAAAATACTCTTTTAACATATTTACATTTTAACCCTGGTCACTTTAGCTTCGTATTGGCAATTCGCCAGGTATATTGAGACTTTAACATTGTCTATCATTACTTAACATTGTCTATCATTACTTAACATTGTCTATCATTACTTAACATTGTCTATTATTACGTAACATTGTCTATTATTACTTAACATTGTCTATTATTACTTAACATTATATATTATTACTTAATATTATATATTATTACTTAACATTATCTATTATTACTTAACATTGTCTATTATTACGTAACATTGTCTATTATTACTTAACATTGTCTATTATTACTTAACATTGTCTATTATTACTTAATATTATATATTATTACTTAATATTATATATTATTACTTAACATTATCTATTATTACTTAACATTGTCTATTATTACTTAACATTATCTATTATTACTTAATATTATTTATTATTACTTAACGTTATCTATTATTACTTAATATTATCTATTATTACTTAACATTACTTATTATTACTTAACGTTATCTATTATTACTCAATATTGCCTATCATTACTTAACATTGTCTATCATTACTTAACATTATCTATTATTACTTAATATTATCTATTATTACTTAACATTACTTATTATTACTTAACGTTATCTATTATTACTTAATATTAAATATCATTACTTAACATTATCTATTGTTACTTAACATTGTCTATTATTACTTAACATTATTATTACTTAATATTATCTATTATTACTTAACATTATTTATTATTGCTTAACGTTATCAATTATTACTCAATATTGTCTATTATTACTTAACATTGTCTATTATTACTTAATATTGTCTATTATTACTTAACATTATCTATTATTACTTAACATTATCTGTTATTACTTAACATTATCTATTATTACTTAAAGGCATAGGGTCTAAGATATTAGTGAAATTTTGCATGTTCCAAAAAGGTGGCGAAATTTAAGATCATAACTAAAAAATCACAAAAAGTTCTTCAGAATGTTTACAAACACATTGGATACGATAGTAATTACAAAATAATTCCCTGTTCTCATTTGCCTAAACTGGTACCTAGCTGACTTCGCATCTCTTATGTTTTGTGTGTAGCCACCAATCGGCGGGGTACCAGTTTAATATATTGTCCTCCAGACAATTTTTTTTTATAAAGGGCTAAAACGTCAAAATGACTTCAATTTCAAAGCGCTGCAGCTATAGATAACTCATAATTAATACTACAAATTTGTTTTTTGGAGTTCTTTTTGCAAAATATTGTGATGTCATTTTTGAAATAAAAGATAGACCCTATGCCTTTAATATTATCTATTATTACTTATCATTATTTATTATTACTTAACGTTATCTATTATTACTCAACATTGTCTATCATTACTTAACATTGTCTATTATTACTTAAAATTGTCTATTATTACTTAACACATTGTCTATTATTACTTAATATTGTTTATTATTACTTAACATTGTCTATCATTACTTAACATTGTCTATCATTACTTAACATTGTCTATTATTACCTAATATTGTCTATTATTACTTAACATTGTCTATTATTACTTAACATTGTTTATTATTACTTAACATTATCTATTATTACTTAACGTTATCCATTATTACTTAACATTGTATATTATTACTTAATATTGTCTATCATTACTTAACATTGTTTATTATACTTAACATTGTCTATTATTACTTAACATTATCTGTTATTACTTAACGTTATCCATTATTACTTAACATTATCTATTATTACTTAATATTATATATCATTACTTAACATTATTCATTATTACTTAACGTTATGTATTATCTATAAGTATTTAACATTATCTATAATTACTTAACATTATCATTGCTTAACATTAACATTATCTATCATTACATAACATATTATTTATTACTACTTAACATTACCTATTACTACTTAACATTATGTATTACTTCTTAACATTAACATAATCTATAATTACTTATTTACATAACATTATCTATCATTACATAGCATTATCTATTATTACTTAACATTATATATCATTACTTAACATAATCTATAATTACTTAACATTATCTATTATTACTTAACATTATCTATCGTTACATAACATTATCTACTATTACTTAACATTATCTATCATTACTTAACATAATCTATAATTACTTAACATTATCTATTACTTAACATTATCTATCATTACTTTAATACTATCTATTATTACTTAACATTGTCTATTATTGCATAACATTATTTATCATTACTTAACATTATCTTTCATTACTTAACATTATCCATCATATATTACTTAACATTATCTATTATTACTTAACATTATCTATTATTACTTAATATTAACATTACCTATCATTACATAACATTATCAATTATTACTTAATACTATCTATTATTACTTAACATTATATATCATTGCTTAATACTATCTATTATAACTTAACATTAACATTATCTATCATTACTTAACATATTTTATTGTTACTAAACATTATATATCTCTTTAGAGTTCAATTCAAATTAACTTCTACGGGTGCATGTATTATCTTTTTGAACTGGCCAATCAGGGTTGTTTTGTTTTTTTCCTTCTTCTTCAGAATTTCAGCAGGGGTTTTAATTTTTTTTTTCCAGATTATCTTCTACTAAATTTGTATTTTGATTAAATAAAGTAAATTTGAAAATTTTCAACTTCAAAATATTGTTGTACATATCCTCCACTTTTTATCTACACCAGATTTCTCTGGTGTAGCATTCCTCCTTAAGCATAGACTGACACTCAACAACTGCACTACATTTTTCCTATTTATTTTACAAAGATATTCCCCCCCCCCCCTCCACATCTCTATATTCAATAAAATGTGAACGAAAAATATTCCATTTGGTTGTATGTTGTAAAAGAAAACGGAAAAATTTAGATCCGGTGATCGGGTGCCTGTTCATGTAACATTTGATTTCTACAACTAAACCGGGAATTTCAGAGTTGATGCGATGGGCTGTTTGTTTGGTCACTCAATGAAAACACACGTCTCTACTCACTTTCGATCATTACGCATACATGTAATTGTAAAGAAAGGGTGACATCTGTCACGAGGTGGGGTAACAATTGTGGAAATATATATTTACATCGGACACAATCTAAGATGATCGATCAGGTACCGTTTAGGAAGTTCTATTTGTTTTAGTGTCTACAGAGTTTGTTCAATTACAGTTTTGTTCTCAATCTATATAGATATTGAGAACAAAATGGATAAGATGCCCCAATGGTTCAATGTTTTAAATCTTTAATCACTTTCGACTAGGCCTTGCAGCCGACCAGGTATCGTTTTCTAGGCTCGAGTATAGACAGTTTCGATATTTTGAATGATGATATCTATTCATGTAATAGAACAATGGTTGACATTTTATCTGTCAATACGATGCTTTAGATTTAAATTTAGATCAAATATGTCATTGTGAATAGAATATAGTTAAACTCAAATTTAAATTCATGATTTTTTTATCTCCTGGTACAAGAATATGATGTGAGCAGCATACGTTAGCTGAACATACGGCAGATTCATTCATTTTAGCCTTGACTTGGAGAAATGGCAATGAAATGTTCAAGACCTCAAATTTGTAAACTTTTGTTTTCTTCAAAACTAATAAATGCATAAACTGATAAATGGCCAACAAGTGATAAATTTATGTGGCTTGTGTCCACTTGTTATGTATCATCATGCCATCAGAGACATACATGCATGTACATAGCATGTTATATACATGTCTCTGATGACATCAACAGTTGGTGGTTTTTTTTTATATCAGAATGCATGTATATGTATTCAAAGTTATGTTAACTTGCAGAAATATTCATATGCATGCGTGTCCATCCAGTATAACTATTATTATCATTAACATGTAGTTATTAGTTTTTGTTGTTTTTCTCTTTGTATGCTTATATAGGTGCAAAATTGGAAGTATGAAGAAATCACAAGTTAGGGGCGAGAAGGGTTGTGTATGGACTGCATTCTATGTGTGGCGTTACCCAGGGCCCTTATGGCAACCTTCAGAAATATATGTGTATATTCTTTATATATATTTTTTGCCTATTGATACATAATATATTTGTTGTCCATTAATACAACTTATATTTTAGATGAATATAATTACATATATAAGGTTTCATACTCATCGCATACAGTTATGCATTTTTGTTCAGAATCTGACATGAATTTTTTTTTTAAAGACAGACAATATGTTGAGTATATACATGTACATCAAATGTATATTCTTTCACATTGTTGTTATATGCTAATAAATAATTTACTTTCCAAAAAAAAAAAAAAAAAAAAGAGGTTAGGGGCGAGATCAAATGTTCAACTGCCAAAAAAAAAACCAAACCCCAACAACTAATTAAATTCACATAGTGTTCATCAACACCCCTACCCCTTTAAAACTAAATATGATGAATGTTGAAACTAATCGATTACATGTAACAAGTAAAAACACACAAATATAAATAACACTCTGTATTATAATACCCTTTTTACTGTTTATTCACAAATGAAAGTGTACATTAAAATTATTTTAAAATATTCATTTTAAAAAAATGTAAATATTATTATGTGACTGGTTTTTAACAGTCGTTAGTCTTTTTCCCATTTTACAATCGGAACTCCTCGAATGTAATGCACATGTTTATATATCGATTAAACCATTGAGAATGCTAGTAAAATATTTCACAACGTTTGAATAGGTTTTAAAACAATGATGATGTTTCTCAGAATACATTGGGGAACTCGGTGCAGTGGCAAGGGGGACACTTACCCCCCCACCCCGTTACTACAGGAGCCCACATGGTTAGCTGTTCAGAGAAAAGTGCATCACAATGACACACTACTGGTACATACACAATTCTTTAAAGAAATTTCAATAGCCTGTACTCTTTACCTATAGTTTTATACTCATCTGTTCAACAATGACTTTATACTGCTCAGTAAGATAACAATGACACAGATTAAGATGTGTTATTGAACTACATCTTGCAAATTCGGTTTCAGTATTCTATGGATTTAAAACGAACCCTCTAAGTACACATGATTTTCAATGTCAGATCATTCTAGGGATTAGTACATGCATCTAGGATATATATAGCAAGAAAAAAATGTGTCTGGAGGAATGGAAGAAATTCACACAATGATTTCAATACATAATTATGCTAAAAATTAGTCTAAAACTTATGTCTTTACTATTACAAGTTATAGAATGTCATAGAATAGAATTATTTCTAATCCAGAGCCCCAACAGGGCATCAGATGTTACACACATAAGGGAACAAGCCACCCATGGGCCACATCGCTCACCTGAGTCACCTTGGCCCATATCTGAAGACTTTCCATATATATTTGCATGTAAAACCTTAGTCCCTATTGTGACCTCAACCTACCCTTGGAGACCATGTTTTTCACAAAGTTGAATCTGCACTATGTCAGAAAGCTTTCATGTAAATGTCAACTTCTTTGGCCCAATTGGTCTTGAGAAGATTTTTAAAGATTTTCCCTATATATTTGTATGTAAAACTTTGATCCCCTATTGTGACCCCATCATACCACCGGGGACAAACTTGAATTTGCGCTATGTCAGGAAGCTTTCATGTAAATTTCAGCTTTTCTAGCTCAGTGGTTCTTGAGAAGAAGATTTTTAAATGACCCCACCCTATTTTAGCATTTTAATGATGATCTCCCCTTTGAAAGGGACATGGCCCTTCATTTGAAAGCCCTTCACCCAAGGATGCTTTTGGTCAAGTTTGGTTGAAATTAGCACATTGGTTCTGAAGAAGAAATCAAAAATGTAAAAAGTTTACAGATAGACGACGGACAACAGGCAATCAGAAAACCTCACTTGAGCTGAAAAACCCAAAAGACAGAGTTAACATGAATTGAAACAGGACAAAATTACATTGGACAAGAAGGAAGGAGTCACTGCACCTCATATGCTTATAGTTCAAGTAAACAATTCACAACTATAGTAGATGACTCATAATAATCATGCAAACATTTTGCCACCTTGCTCTCTAGAAGTAAAGAAGTTTTTCAAAGATATAACGTATTTTCAATATATGACCAATTTGGCTCCACTTGGGGTCCTAAACCTAGGGTTTATAAATTTCACAATTTTGGTAGAGGGCTCATTTCTTACCACAATCATGCCCCCAGGGAGGCAGGGTCAATGGAATTCCCAATTTTTGTTCCCCTTTATCCATCTATACTTTATACCAAAATTGGTTAGAACTGGTTCAGGTGTTCAAAAGAAGAAGCTTCAAATGTTAAATGTTTATGACCAGTGAAGACATATAGCAAAAGGTCTCTTGAGCGATTCAAGTGACTCCGTAACGACAAAGCCAGAGTGATTACTCTAGGGTACCTGCCATGTGATGGGGACCTAATAGTACTTTAATTTTTATACCAATAAATATGAATAATAAGAATGAATACCAGTAGTTTACTTTATAATAATAATAATAAGTTTATTCACCAATCAAGGGCATGTACAGTTTAACTAGTAATTAATTATAACAATATAAATAAATAACAATCATTCAGATCTACTACTACTTTGCACACATCTATAATTATATATGAAATACTGATTTCAGACCGAATTTAAACTAACATAATGAAATATACAATAGAATAACCAAACTGCTTCACACATCTAAGGACAGTGCCAGTTTCAGAGACAGTGGATAATGATAATGTTGTGTGAATACATGTGAAGTTCTAATCAATATCAGTATAAGAGTTTAGTAAATACAGTATGCAAGTATAATACACATGTACATGCAGGATCCAGTTGTTCTAAATGTTTTATGTCTAAAGCAGGAAGGTTTAAATAATTATATAAATGAAAATAATTGTGCTATATGAATAAAAAAACAAACAATTTAAAAGGTTGAAGAAAGCATGATTTGTTGACTTGATTACAGGATGTACCAAGGGACAGTGCCTGTTAACAGTCTGGTTATAAATCATTTGCCAGACTATTGGTCTTGTACTCCCAGTAACCAAGACAGCTTACAAGTGTAATACACATGTACATGCAGGATCCAGTTGTTCTGAATGTTTTATATGATATTATTAAAAAAAAGAAATTTCTGCCGAATGTATTCTCCTTGATGTACTTTTCACTGAACATGTGCAACCTTTAACTCTGTCCATGCTGACTGGTATGCAATAGTAACAACTGTTTACTACATCTGTATAATGAATACATGTGTTAATCTTCTCAAAACATCCACTAATCTTGAGAAAATATTACGGTTTTATTTCACAAAACCCAACAAATTTCCTTGCAGGAGTTGATGCATCAATTTGGTACATATGTCGTCTTTTCAGGAACCTTATCTCTGTAAAGGAAATTTGGTCTTGTTAATTTTGTTTACAATTTTCATTTTAACAAATTCATAGTTAATGATATTAAACAATAAAACTAATTTTGCAAATATTGCAAATTCCATATGGCATGGTAGAGATAATATTTATGAGAACTTCATTGGCAATAATCAAGTTCATTACATTTTAATACGGTGTTTTAAATAAATTCCCTTTAAAGTGATTTAAATAGCTATTATTGATCTACAGAATTGACCAACTCTGTAATGTATATAAGTTATGTGATGCACAGAAATCTTGTGGTTTTCTACACCCTATCATAATTGAAAAGTGAGTCTGTATGAAAATCACAAGGCTACACAGCCCTACCAAGTTTCATGGTAAATGAATGATGACTATGTATGTCAGTTTGTCTCCCTGGGCCTCATCAGTCAGAGAAGAGATCAAACTGAGACACCAAAATTGTCAAGGATAATCTCTGATACCTTCCTGGTTTCCAATATGCATTTAAATGCATGTATGTTTTACAAGTTTTATTTTCACATTTCTCAAAATTCACATGTTTAAACATTAAAACATTCAAGAAACCAGGAAAGTTTCGGCCCATTTTGAACTGAAATTCTGCAGCAATGAAACAAATCACATTGACTTTTTGAAATCTTTTGGCATCACAGGAAGGTGGAACTACGTTAATAAAATACTAATAATCAACAAATAATCTGACTGTACTGTTGTCTGTCTAATCATGAATTCATTGACAATTCTGCAATGAGACACTGGCATAGAGCTGCCGGATAAGATCATCTGCCATTGTGAGTCTACTACTGGACTGACTTGGTGCCTGTTACAGTTGTCAATCAGTTAAAAAATTGAAATTTAATAGCACATACTGCTAGAATGGTCTCCTTGAAATCTTTGAAGCAATAAACATTTACATTGATAGACAGGCACTACACACATACCTACAATAAAACAAACTGAAAATGTTTAACTGGAAACAAACTGTTAGATGAAAACTGAACATGATTGAACTACAGAAAATGTTTTTCATATACCCTTCCCCATTGTCTATAGTCTATCTAAGAGTATGGTTGACATTATCCATACCTGTATTATGCATGACATTGAAAGGAATAGACATGCATGTATATCTGATAATAAAATGGAATACCCATCTTATTTATCATCTTTAAGGTAATTCCCCATACCATATCTTAGTATTGAAAAACCTACAGATTTCTATCAAAATTTGCATGTATTTTGTCAAGGATGCATAGTGACCAAATTCCCGAAGAAAAATATGTTTAGCGGCCTTTCTCAGAGTACAGCCACTTCTAAAAATAGAACACATCACCTTAAAACAAGCAGTGTTAACATACATACATTTTAAGGCACTGTCTTTATTTAAACGATAGAAATATGTTTCTTTCATGTGAATTGAAGAAAATGTATTGCATTTGACCGTTTTCAATAATTTTTCATCTAATGAACCATGTTCTTGTTTCCAAGGTGATAAAAATGCACGTGTAGTAGTCAAATTTTGACTAATCATAGCCTACCATATCCGGAAAATTGTGTTTTCAAAAACCTTCAGATTTCTTAAACATTTCAATATGTTTTACCTTTACACTCTAGCAATCATTTGACATAAGAAGTAGATAGGGTATCGGATAATTTGAGAGCCCAATGATCCCCTCTAGGTTAAAAACCTTGAAAAAACACATATTGGAAAATGGTGTCTAAAATTCCCATCTCTGCCAACATGTTCCGTTAATCATTTACATTACTAAATTACCATTTCAAGAAATATTACAGGTTTTTTTTAGAAAAGCAGTTTAAAACATTAAAGCTTCAAATAGCTAAAAACCACTTTCATTGATTGACGTAAGCTTTCGGAATCGGGCTTTAAGGTTGCTCCATCCTCATATGACTTATCAATATTAATAGTTAAAAGTGGAAATTTTTTATTAATTTCCACTCAATATAGTTTTATTCAATTAATTACCAAAGAAAATGTATATGTTACCACCTTTTTAAACATGTCAGAGAAACAAAACCAGAAGTATACATCAACATAAAAAAATCACACATTTTTGTTAAACAGAATAATAAAAATAGATAAAAACTTGTTGAAATGACAAAAGTTAAATATCAACAGTTTTAAAACACTGCTAATTCATAAATATGTATAGATTAATTGTGGATATTAGGGAAACCGATGTATAATAGACATCCAGTAGAGGAAATTCCAGCATAGGAGTTATTGCCCCTGACAACATTTTTAAAATCATAATTATTATCTCTGGAAAATATAAACTTTTTCAGTATTATTAGTTTACCAGATATACTATTATATCCAGTGAATAACATTCCTCAGAAAGATATATTTCTATCATGTGCAAAGTTTAATTTATTAAGATTTTTGCAAAAACCTATGACATCACATGAGGATCGATCAACCTTAAGTTAGAAAAATCCTAACTTTACTAACTATGGAGCTTACTAAATCCATAGCCTACGTCACATGAACACTGACATGACGTCACAATAGATGGAAAAATAAAATTATGTCGCCAGATCTAGTTGCAACAGTGATGTAGATCAGAATGATTTTTACATTTTTAATGCTCATTCCACTGGGGCCCGTCATGAATTGACCCTCTCTATTTTATATTTACACTTGTAAATATAGAATAGACGATGCCAAATTTTAATCAGACAAAAATTTCGTGACGAAAGCAATTTTTGTTGTGTACATGTAAATAAATATTTAAAATTTGCAAGGGGGGTTACGATGTCAGCATAGTTTTAGATTATGCATATGTACATATTTTATTTATATCATGACATCGATCCTATTCTGTCAGGTTTAAATAAATTATAGGGAAAACATAACAAAAATAGGTGACTGCAGTACATGTACTACACAAAAATTTGCATTTTGTTGAATAGGAGATTCGATATTTCTACCCATCATTAATGATCAGAAATCAAGATCAGACTACTCCTGTCCATGAAGTTAAAACTGCACTTTTTAGAGAGGTTTCTGACAGCTCTGCAAGTAATTCACTGTTATAGGGTTAATTCATCAAAAGAACACAAAATATAAAAACAGACTTTTGATATTCAATATATTTTCAGCAAAAAAAAAAATAAAAATCCCTACCGACCGACCCAGTATTTTTTATGACCCTCGGGTTATGACAAACCAACATTTTTTTAAATGTGGCCTCAGCTCAGGCTAATCTGACATTCCCCCAACAATAGTTTTATATATATATATATAAAGAAGTGATGGACCCAGTCATGTATATATATATAAAAGTGGAGGTAAATGGTCAGAGGAATCTCAGATTAAATAACCCAGGCCAAGAACTGATGACTGCACATATATATGTGTTACAAACTTGAAATTCATTTTTAAAAACTTACTTGAAGCCATGACTCAGATGTAAGATTTACAGACACTTGCATTAGCTCAATCCGAAGGAAACCATTGAGGGTAGGGATCCTCTGTTCTCTACAATAAGCATGATAAGACTGAAATACATTTTTCCACCTGCATATCTTTGGGAGAATATTCCTTATGTAAATATATTCATTGAAAATTGAAACTAGATGTCTCGCACACACGAGTATTCAAGAAAGGCGAAGACAATGAACAGTGATCAATCTCATAACTCCTATAAGCAATACAATATAGAAAGCTGGGCAAACACCGACCCCTGGATATACCAGAGGTGGGATCAGGTACATTTTGTATAAATATATAAGTGTGTGTGTGTTTGTATATATCATCCAGAGATAGGTATAAAAATATCTACACAAGTAGTAGTATAATAAAAAAAAATATCACAAAGCCGATTGAGTGTACTCAACTAGTTTCTTCGATTCTTCAGGAATATATGAATATTGTTTAGTGTACATGTTTAACAAAGCAATATTCAACATACTCCTGAAGAGTTGAAGAAATTAGTTGAGTATACTCTTTTGGCTTTGTGATATATTCATACATGTATCTCATACTGGATTTACCCTACTTAACATGTAATACCATATTCAAACATACAGACATGAAAATATATATAGGGAGGGGAACGAATATTCATTGTAATAGGCCAGAATTTTTAATTCCATCTGCTATCATTGAAGAAATGTAAAAATTCTGTTTGATCTTTATGTCTATTTGTAAGATAAGTTTTTTGTTGGTCTTTCACTCTTATAACTTTTGTGTGAAGTAGCTTGTTGTATAGGTATGTGCCTACAAATATACTTGTATACAAACTGTAGAACTTTCAACCAACCAACTCCAGCATTATAACTTTTCAAGTACCATCCACATTGTGTATATTCTTACAGGAACTGAGCACTGGTCAATGCATTCTTTTATCCCAAACACTAGTGACTACAGTAGAAAGCACTGTCACCTACAAAAAATGACACAAATTAAAATAAAATTTACTGATCAGCACAGTAATTTATGACAATATAGAACTTTAAGCTAGTTTAGACTAAATAAGATTGATTTCTAAGTGCAATGACATACCCAGAAAGTAGCATAATAATTTTTAAATATGTTTATTTCTTGAGCTTTTAAACCACAACATTGTTCTATAATTCATAACAATACTATGTAAGTATGTTGTTATAAGAATTTTCAGGATGAGAGAATTTCTTTTGTGTTGTGAACTGTCCACTATCCTGTGTGCATTGAAGCATGAATTAGTATGATGTGGAATGTGGAATCTGATTACTATTCCATTATTTTGTTGATCACCATTGATTCATATGTACTGTCTAGCTATACAGTATGCATGTAAATATATGTAGGCTATATATGTGGGTTTTTTTTGCATGCTTACCTTGTGATATTTTGTTTTGTCTGTGATAGTCGGTTTACGATACCACCAATTTATACTTAGAGTTAGAGCTGACCGACCTACAGCCTACTAATTCCCATATGTATGTGAAACTGCATTTAAAAGCAGTGTTTTAAGTCAGAAATGCTGTAGGATATCCATCTTGAAAGGGCATTTATGATCCGTTTGTTTAAAAATGTACTTTTAGTGAAATAAACCACTAACGAAATGATAAATATTACTTATTATCATGACTGTCAAACTTTGCGCCTTGTTGGATGCAGAAGGTGAAGGTCAGAATTAGCGCATGCGCAATAGCCTAGTCCTAAAGTTGCGAATAGGAATGTGCTACACGGGCAGATGAAAACAACCCATGGTCTCGCGCGGAAATGAGCGAAATGAAAGAGACGTATTCGGTAGTTAGTATTTATCCGGAATGCTAGTGCTCAATAGCGGCAATAAACAAACGAAGCGGATACGTTGAAGGAAAAACTCCTTTATTTCTTTCTTACCGTTATGTAGACCAGTGAAAATAATGAACAACGATTAATCGCATAAATCCCATGAAGAATAGAAAACTGAAAGTAGGGCAAACATTACCTGCAATAATGTAGCCCTCTCTGATTTTTTTTTTTTTTTTTTTTTTTTTTTTTTTTTTTTTTTTTAGGGAGAGGGCTACAACTCCTTAGGATCTCCGTAATGGTGCAAATGCGGGAGTGATTCACTCCCGCAACATTTGCGCTCATTCTAAACATTTCCTGACTTTCTTTACGTAAATAAAATGATATTCTATGTTTCTTAGTCAATATATAAATTTACAACCTGCAACTTAAGATTTGTGAGGCTCTATTCTACCGTTTTCAACAATTTCGATGAATTCCAATTTCTCGATTCATATTTGTGCGCCATGTTTGATGTACTGAAGTTTCAACTTCCGATTGTCAAGTCATTTGCATATGCCATATAAGGTAGTATTTACATCAATGGACAAGTATGGAGGCGAAAGCTATTTCGTCGGTATTGAAAAGGTTTGAATTTAATATCAAGTTAAAAACCGAATTGCAGAGTGTAAATTCTTTCTGCAACAATATGATTTCCCTTTCTTTGTCGAAGTGGCTCGAGTAACTACATTTTCGCGCTGATTGTCAATGTTTAGGTTTTTCATTAGATCCACCTACGAGATCTCGCGATAACAAGCATGGCGGAGCAGACGAAGAATTTTGCATGCTGTACATTATATTTAAAGAAAAACGCCTTTATTAGACATGCCCGAGCACAAAGTTGGTACTCCTTTTGGTGTAAACAACATTTAGGACTAATACATAGAGTTTATTATCGGTTATTCATAAAATTATTTTGCACCATTACGGAGATCCTATGGAATTGTAGCCCTATCCCGAAAACGTCAGAATTAAAAAATTGGATAGGGCTACATTATTGCAGCTAGGCAAACATAGATCCCTGGACATATCAGAGGTAAGTAGGGCTAATCTATGCATGAATGAAATGCAGAACTTACTATCTGAACCAAATTATCTTACTGGTTTCACAATCCCATTACATCGAAATGATCATTGTATACATTTGTACTTATTAATATTTCAAATGAACATATATTTAGACATACAATATCTAAACTTTGGAGTCCATGTACATCTCCACATTGGATAATAGGTTATGATATATGTGTGTGAAATCTTTTCCTATGGTATGCACATGTTAACACATTAGTTTAAATGATGATGTATATCTTATGACTATGGAAGAGATAATCTCAGCGAGATTCGTCGAGGCTGAATATTTGGACTGACGCCTCTTCCGAAGAGGCGTCAATCCAAATATCCAGCCTCGACGAATCTCGCTGAGATTATGGAAGAGAATGTGTTCAGAACAGAATATGTGTTTAGAAGAGTTGTTGCCCTTGAATGTAATTCATTATTTACATGGGGTTGAAAAATAATCCAGCACACAGTAGTACTAAATGCATTATGTTAAAATACATTTATGAATGGTATAAGTGATACTGTCAATTACTGATTAATACACTTTGTGAAATCATATTATTGTTATGTTTAATAAATTTCAAGGCTGCACCTTTGTACATTTTACAATATAATATTCTGCACTTTGGTATCAAATTCTCTTAACCTAATTTAAGAGTTACATTTTCATTAACAGCAAGTTAATTATGATATGCTATGTAGTTTGTCAAAAAGGCATTAGCTGTGAAAGTGATGGCAACCTTTTTATTCAAAATCTCTCATTAAGAATATATATTAATGCCTAATAATAATATTTATTTTGTACAAAAACATGAGAAACCTAATAAAACGACAATAGATTGTCACTTTTAGTGTATAGAAATACATAAGGACAAATTATTGCAAGACAATAATCATTTAATTACCAAAATTCATGTGATATTCATACACATTCATGTGCCTGTTTTGGGGTTAAAAGATGTTTGAAATATTTAAATGCTGGTGTTATCACTGAAATATACATGTATGATATGGAGCAAATTTCATTTAATTCATTTTTTGGTATCAAAATGACAGCTAATGCCCCTTTAAGAATAACTATTTTCAATGCACATCATAATAACCTTGTTAAGCTTGAAAGAATATTGGCTATAAGGAATCTTGATCATAAATATTAAAAATATTTTTAATTTCTCTCAAGGAGTTCCTTATAAACAAGCATAAAATCATGATTATAGTACATTGACTCTTGTGTGTTTCAATCTGTTAGACTTTCCCATTTTATTGCATTTCTTGGAAGTTGTGTTAAAAGAATGGGTGGTCTTGAAAAAGGTTGTTGTAGTGAACAGCAAAGGTCAACTGCTATTCAACAGTCTGTATACCTAGTCACCAAGGGCAAGGATAGAGGTCATGTGGTTCTGCATTTCACAGGGCCAGTTAAGGGGCTAAAAGAATATAGTGTTAATGACAATTATTTCCATGAATAATGAGAGACATCTCCCATCTCTTGTTATAGTGTTCTTCTTTAAAGATTTTGTGGGAGATGTGAAAAACTTTATTTGATGCACAGACACCAAATTAAAAGTGGAGCTTGTTGATCCTAAGTGACATCCCTGCCATTATCTTCAATGCAGTCTTTCATGTGTCTTATAAAGGTTTGCAAACACTAGTTCTTGCATAATGCACAGACACGTGAAGTGGGTAGTGTACGTGTACAGATGTTGTGTACACACCACCACCCCTCCACTGTCTACAAAATATATACCTGTAGAACCAGTAATATCACCAGAATATGTTATTTCCCCACCGATCACCTTCATAAGTCATTATGAAGTCAGTTCTACATTCTATGAGCTCTGGTGAGATATTGATACATACCGTACCACTGGATCTAAAAGAAATCCATTTTACCACCGTCCCATTCCAATTTGATATCCTTTACTCTCATGCGCTTTAAATCAGAGACGGGATGCTTTTAACTTTGATAAAGTTGAATTTTCCATTATATTCACATGCATTGTAAATTATCATCCCTTGCGAATTATGATATACTGGCTGACACACACCCCCCACCCCCAACCCCTTACATTGCATGGTAGGATGAATCCGCCCCCTTCTTTACATATATGGTGTTGAAGTTTGGAATAGAGAACATCTGTTATGGATTTTTTGGACCCTTTTTTATTTTCGTTTGATTGTCAAGAATTTTAGACGATCGCGACTTATCCTCTGCTACCCCCCCCCCCTTTCAGAAAAAAAACCCATGCTATGTGTCTGTCTGATGCTCTTAAGATTTTTATGTGCAACAAAAATGGAAGTTCAGTAAAATTTCTGGCAACTTTCTTGCATATTGTATTGAAAAAAAAATTGATTTATAGTCAATGTTAGCTCTAAAATAATATATGTCTCTGATAAAAAGCCTACCAAAAATACCGTGTAATTTCATTCCAAATGTACCTAGCCAAATTTGTCATGTAATTGGGTATGTAAGGTATTTTATATCTATTAGAAAATATTTTATTAAGATTAATTTTTCGAATTTGAATATGCCGTATTATACGCCAACAATTATTCCGGAAATATATTATCTATTGGTGACGTTTCACCCAAGTAAGTATAATCTCGCGAGAATACCGCTTGTTTTCATTTGCCCGTGTAGCACATTCGCGAATAGTGAGATTCATCTATGTCGAGTGCGAGAGACATTCGAGGAGTTCCGATTGCCACAACAAAGTGTAGCCTGGTTCCCGAGGCCTTCCGATGTGCAAGTGCTTGCGTAGCGCGCCCTCTGGTGAGAGAATGCTCCCTTTACGTGACATTGTTTTCTGATCGGGATCGATCTGTATTAAATTACTTTTCAAAGTCGCCATCCGACCTCCATTCTCCATTCCTGGTTTCACATCGAAAAGATGGCAAAATTAGTAAAAGAGTAAGTAAGGAGTAGATTTGTAGCAAATTTCTTTCATTAAACATCAGTTACATTTTTTAGGATAACAGAAATAATATGCTTAGGGCGAGCGCAGCCACGTATATGAGCGGATCCAATTGAGACTATCACTGACTATGGTTGGATTAAATTCAACATCAGAACATGGCTATTTTACAACTAGATGTTCATATAGATAGGCAAATATATTTATTTTCTACGAAGTCCTTGGGTGGGGGTTCGGATTCTCCATTTGTCTCTACATGCGTGCCTAACATAGCTCTAACAGTGGAATTAAGATGTACTGTAGTGTGATATAAAAGAAAACGGGGAAAATCTGTAGTGTTATGAAAATCGCACATTTGGATATTAACAAATTGTCACATATCTATATGTAATGGGAAGGTGGTGATCATCCTGAAAATTTATCTAATAAACCTTGTGCACAGAGTGTTACAATGACATATTTCAATTGATCATTGAATATTCCAGCATTCAAATAATAGATCTAGTAAATAAATTTCTACATGTTTAACCCCCTCCTTTTATGTTTTTATGATAGGTTGAAATCTCTTAATTAAATTAGAATTAATCCAAGATGATCATGATCATATGATGTCAGATGTTTTCATAGAAAATTTACAATAAGTATTCAATATGACTGTGTGACCATTGAGACAAGCGAAGACACACAATATCTTGCATCCTGACTTTATGCCTTTAATGGGGGAAATGTAACACAGTCGATGAAAGCAGTGCACTATGATGTCATATTAGCTGCAATTTTCTTCTTATTTTCTTTCAAACTAATCAATAACAAAACGTACAAAGGTATGAGAAAGCTTGTCTGGAATTAAAAAATGTTTTTGGTACTTTCCAAACAATTTTTTTGTTTTATCTACGGGATTGTCCTTGAAGTATACTGCAGTGACTACAACATTTTTCCAGAAGCATTATGAGTATTGCTCATCATTTTTCAGCTGCGTAATCATTGGAGCGAGTTCATCGCATCGCCTTTGCTCGCTATAATGAGTTTAATGTGGATTTTATGTGATTGCATGCTAAATTCACACTTCAACTCCCAATTTAGATCTGGCACTGCTTCAGGTGTATTGTGAGATAGAATAGGTATTACTGGACTCAGTAACTGTGGCTAGCAATGATGGTGATATTACAAATAGTGATATATGTTTGCAGTGATTTTTCAAAAGGGTCCTGTGGCTCTCGAATTGGGAAAAATTGTCAACATTTTGATCAAATTGGGGAAACCTAGACATTATTGTAAATATATCATATCAAACAAGGAATCGAACACAAATTGATGTCATTCTTCTTTTATTTTACATATTTAACTTTCTTTTCTTTAAAGACCCATCTCATGACCGTACGGTCAGTGAAAATGTAGGCGGAGCCTAATCTAAACAGATGTTATTTACCTGGAGTGGCCAGGGTCTACCAAGGTGTTAATTGCTATATCCCATGGCACTCAAAGAAATACACAGAGGCAGAACATGGTAGAAATCTACCTGTCCCTGCTTTTTTATAGTTCTGATATACACAGGACCTGTCTCAGTGACCTCTGCAGAGTTTCTGTGGTCATAGTGTTTGAATAATGGTTGTATTCCTAAGGGTAGCTGAAACACATTCTACACCCACCCCTCTTTTTCTCTCTCTGTCATTGACTCAATGAATAATTTCTGTTATAAATATAGAGGTATCATAAATTGATGACATAAATCATTTCAATAGGTTACAAGTTTTAAAACTTATTCTGTTAATTATTGTTTGATTTCTGATTGTGTAATTTGTAATACATGTACAGGTATATAGAGGGGGGGAATTACAATTATATTGAAATTGCATTGTGCAGGGGCCTTTTTAAAAACAATTGAATTACAAGAAAATAGCAGTTGCTGACAGGTAATTTGCTATCAAAACTCAGGTATACTGGGCTTCCTCAAGATCTAAAGAATGCCTGTAGATACTGGCTGTTATTGTTATCAAAACACCTTTCTGGGGTAGCCCCAGACCACAGTGTCTGCAGATGTCACTCCACCTGAGATCTATTGTTAAATGTTTGATTGGCAGGCAGCTTACAATTTGGGGGTGGCAACTTAAAATTGGGTCTTTAAGCTCTTAAAATATTTGACTATTTTTTCTAAATCATCTTAGACTAGAATTGATGCATCTTTGTCATGTCATACACAAACTATTCACATTTAACTTATTTTTTAACAAATACGTTTTTGGGCAGTTTTTATTACTGGGAAAAGTGCATGTTAAATTGGGAAAAAATTTGTAATTTTTTTAGAGGGGAAAGGTCAGATTTGCGGACCTAAAATGGGTCGTAAGAAATCACTGGTTTGTGTATGCCAAACATTTACTATGCATTCACTCGACCAAATTTACAGGAGCAGAAAATTTGCTCATGCGAATGTACAGATTCTGAGATTCCCTTTATAAACAATGCTTTATCTTAGAAACAGTATATATATATATATCATTTTCAGTTAATTCCGAAATTTTGTGAAATACAATCGCAACTTGGCTAAATCTGCTATGAATATAAATGTTTACTGCAGTGCAATACTGTAGGTCTCTTGGAAAATACTGGGACAGTCTTTGCTTGAGATTTCAGTAAAGAACTAATTCCTTTAAATTTTAAAGTCCTCAGAGTAACTTCTAGGGAGTAGGATAAATTTTCATTCATTGACAATATATACACACTTTCAAAACCAGACCAAAATATTTACAGCTATATTTGTACGTACATTTATATTACATGGTTTTTTTTTCCTGGTATTCTTTTCAGATTATCTGGTATATATCCTGAACATACAAGCAAGAATGATGAAAAAGCTGAAAAAATATTGTCTACAGCCAAGTTTGATGCCAGATTTCAACTCTGCAACCAGGACAAGTATGATCTGATATGAACAATCTAGGGCTGTGCGGTGCACCGAAAATTTCGGTGCACCGCGATTCATACCATTCGATTCGATGCACCGATTACAAATTTTGGATTTCGGTTCGGTTCGGTTTAGATTTTACTTACACCAAAACAACAAATATGGCGTCCGCGTGATGTTGAAAACATGTGGATTTTTATGCAACAGAGATTTAAATCACTACTGTGTTGAGAGTTAGCATTTTCACCACTCATATACCAACAGAATATGGTCCGTAAGATCATTGCAGTTTATCTTTACATGACATATAGCATTTCTGTCAGTGGTGGAATGAAATCAACATCGTAGGTAATGAAACAGATTTGACAGTTAATATTCATGAGAGAAGGAAATCAATAAAGGAGAGATTTTCAAAGACTCTCAATTGATAGAATTATTGAATTTTTGCATATCAATGAAAACAATATCATATACATTTTAGATTCACTATAGATTTGTTTAATAATTCAAAACTTATGTAGCACATTAATATAACAAATTTTGATAGACTGTCAGTGTTTTCTTTTTTCTATCAAAGTTATAAAATGTCATTATGAATAGATATGATGTTTACAAATGATGACATATAGTTATATAACTTGAATAAAATCAAATCAAATATGCTACTCATTAAAATTGTTCATATTTGTGGTGTCATTAGATAAATTGGACCTAACATGAACCGAATCGAAAATAACCGAACCGTGCTGTTCTGAATCGAAACGAAACCAAATCGAGCTAACCCTGAATCGTCCCAGCCCTAGAACATTCAGTACTAAGTTCAATTGTTAATTTCGTTTCTTTTAAAGCCAAAGCCATATTTCAAGCTTTAAGTAGCTCATTTGAAGACTGATAATTTAAAGCACATTTGTAGCAGCTGAAATATGATTTAATCAAATAGTTTAATACACAGTAACATGTATTATTATTCTACTGCAAAGCATAGGGCTCCCCATTCATTATGGTGTAATGAACAATGATTGAAAAAAAAAAGTGATTCATATGATTATTGGTCCATGGGGATCCTGGTTAGAATAAGTCCTCAGTACCCCCTTGCTTGTCGTAAGAGGCGACTAAATGGGGCGGTCCTTTGGATGAGACCGCAAAAACCGAAGTTCCGTGTCTCAGCAGGTGTGGCACGCTAAAGATCCTTCCTTGCTCAAAGGCCATAAGCGCCGAGCATGGGCGTAAATTTTGCAGCCCTTCACCAGCAATGATTACATACATGTCCACATATGTGAAAGATTCTTGAGTGGGACATTAAACAATATACAATCAATCAATTATATGATTATTACTTAGCTAAATGACAATAGAGAGTGAAAATTTAACTCACCTGTAGATTTCCTGTTTTTTGTCCTTTAAATGAAATTTTATTCCTTCACATTGGATTTCGGTAACAAGGCCACCTTTATTCTACAGGCTATGCTGGCAGAACTATGTAGATTATTATAGATGTATAAAGAAGAAGGGTGAGGACTATGAACCATGCAACTGGTTCAAGAAACAGTATAGGTCCATCTGCCCCACATTCTGGGTGAGTAGAGTTTTAGGCTAATAAGGTTGGTCATTTAGGTACACTTGGTATTATACAACAGTAAAACTCTGATATAGCGAATTTCTGCGTTCACTCTGTAAAAATTTGCTATAAGCGTAATTCGCTATACGTTTATAGCGAATTCATAATTAAGATAAAACAAATTTGTTATAAAACTGATAAGAGAGCAGCAATCGATATACTTGAGTTTGTATTTTCTCTAAGAGAAATTAAGCCTATGTATTTTCGAGAAGAAATATCTTTATACAAGATATATACACACTGATTTATATATAATTAATCTTGAGGGATTATTAAGTCACGCAAGAACATGTCGAAAGAAAAATATCAACAAAATTATGTGCAATACATACAAACAGTCTATCGCAGTTGTCATTTACTTGTTGCTTTACACAAATAAACGAGTGTACGATAAAATAAATGCAATCAAACTTCAAATTTAATTAACAAGAATAATAAAACAATACCGACAATATATTTGCTAAATGTATGTTTAAGGTGACTCCATACTTGCAGTTTTATCTGATACAAGTTTGAAAAGTGTATTTATTTCCATTCATTAGAGTTAAAACTAACAAATTATCGAATAAAATACATAGGTCATCACACTTTTTAAGATGAGAGACGTACATAAACAGAATCATATATCACTGTCAGAAAATTGCTGTTTTCCTTAAACAACGTTATCAAATTTTCATAAAAACTGGTTATGACAATATAGTAACATTCATAACAATTTCATGAAACTATATCTTCACAAAAATATACAAAATGTCTGTAAAACATAAAGGAAATCTATCACATAATAAACTTGATAAAGAAATCAATAGAAACAGAGTTATTGCCCTTGGATTCAATATTTTGACATGTATCATTGATTATTCCTCTATAACTTAGACTTTTGAAATAGTTTATTTCTAACAAGATTTTTTACAATAAGTATCGGAAAATACAACAACAAAATTTATGTTCCTATCATGCATAAATCTAAATAAATAATTGATTTTGCAAAATCTGATGACATCACAGGTGGGTGGAATTACTTTAAGTATTGTTTTGCGTTAACACTCTTTTGAAAAAATATAAACAGAAATTTCGTTATAAGCGATTGTTAAAAATTTATAATGAGAAAAAATCGTTATAAAAGGTGATTTTTACGTTCATTTTTAATTCAAGGGGAGTATGGATTTACTTCGTTATATCCGTAATATATGCGTGTTCGTTATAGACGTAGATTTTTCTAAAGAACAAATAAAGAATTTGCCCAGGAAATCTCTTTCACTTCGCTATAGTCGTAATTTCGCTATATCCGTGTTCGCTATATTCGAGTTTTACTGTATTAAGTCATTGTTTATACAATCTAGTATATAATACATGTATATTGTAGTGGTAAGTCAAGTTCGATCACTGGCGGCCAGTTAGCTCGATTGGTAGAGCACCTGACTAGAGATTAAAGGGGCCAGGGTTCGAATCCTGGTTGGTCCGTTGCATATTCTCCCTTCCTGTTACGATATATATACATATAATATGACTCTAATCTGCTAGTTATTCCTGTATATATATTAGCAGTCATATTTTGTATGTCTAGGCCTAGGTAAACCAATAGAAAAAAATGTGTGTACGACTGACTGACCTAAATTTATACCTCGACCGTATCATTTTTTTTTCTCCGGCTATTTCTAACCTTTCAAATGCAATCTGGAATTGTATTTCCCAATTGTCTACTATTTTCACTTTTTACATGATGGGCGATCCTAATGGTGACTATTGACTAACAAAAGCATAGTTATTGGTATTGCCACAAACTATAGCCGTCCTAGTGGGACTATTAAATCGTCCCTGCGGGGGTCATTTAATTGTCCCATTATGATAGTTCTAGTTTGTGGCTCATCAATATGGGGTACTTTTGAAATATTGTATTGCTGAAGACCAGAAAGACATCATCTTCAACATTATTCATTTGAAAATTAAATTTACAGGATACGCTAAATTCTTTTAACTCGATATCTATCACTAATCATGGTGTATTTTTGAGTGTACACATTTTCAGGGAGGAAATCTATTTAAACTAGTTTCTGAACAAAATCATCCACAGACAGATGGACTGACAGACAGACAAATGAACTGATGATTCCATTATACCCTCTCCTAAACTAATGCAGTAGTCTCTGTGAGAGAACAGATCAATACAAAATCAAAAAGAAAATGACTAAGTCAATAAAGTTGAGAAAATATCCATCACATTCTTGAATGTTCAAGAATCTCAATAAAAGTGACAGGTGTACAACTTCATTCCATACATAATATATACACAAAGTTTGAATCAAATCTGTTCATTAGTTTTCAAGATATACTCTGAATACTCTATGACAACAGCGCCTCAAAATGGAAAAAAAATATCCACAACTTCCTTGAATGTAAAAAAACAGGTGCTCAACTATCCTTTATATAATACAGTATATACAGTTTTTAGCTCACCTGAACCGAAGGTTCAAGTGAGCTTTTCTGATCGCTTTTTGTCCGTCGTCTGTCTGTTAAACTTTTCACATTTTCGACTTCTTCTCCAGAACCACTCGGCCAATTTCAACCAAACATGGCCAAAAGCATCCTTGGGTGAAGGGCTTTCAAGTTTGTTCAAATGAAGGGCCATGTCCCTTTCAAAGGGTAGATAATCACAAAAATGTAAAAATAGGGTGGGGTCATTTAAAAATCTTCTTCTCAAGAACCACTGGGCCAGAAGAGCTGAAATTTCCCTGAAAGCTTCCTGGCATATTGCAGATTCAAGTTTGTTCAAATCATGGCCCCCGGTGGTAGGATGGGGCCACAAGGGGGGATAAAAGTTTTACATACAAATATATAGGGACAAACTTTAAAAATCTTCTTCTCAAGAACCACTAAGCCAGAAAAGCTGATATTTACATGAAAGCTTCCTGACATAAAGCAGATTCAAGTTTGTTCAAATCATGGACCTCGGGTTGGATGGGGCCACAATAAGGGATCAAAGTTTTACATACAAATATATAGGAAAAATCTTTAAAAATCTTCTTCTCAAGAACCACTAAGTCAGAAAAGCTGATTTTTACATGAAAACTTTCTGACATAGTGCAGCTTCAAGTTTGTTCAAATCATGGCCCCCGGGGATAGGATGGGGCCCCAAAGTTTTACACACAAATATATAGGGAAAAACTTTAAAAATCTTCTTCTCAAGAAACACTGAGCCAGAAAAGCTGATTTTTACATGAAAACTTTCTGACATAGTGCAGATTCAAGTTTGTTCAAATCATGGCCCCCGGGGGTAGGATGGGGCCACAAGGGGGGATCAAAGTTTTACATACAAATATATAGGGAAAAACTTTAAAAAAATCTTCTTCTCAAGAACCACTAAGCCAGAAAAGCTGAGATTTACATGAAAGCTTCCTGACATAATGCAGATTCAAGTTTGTTCAAATCATGGGCTCCGGGGGTTGGATGGGGCCACAATAGGGGATCAAAGTTTTACATACAAATATATAGGAAAAATCTTCTTCTCAAGAACTACTGAGCCAGAAAAGCTGATTTTTACATGAATACTTTCTGACATAATGCAGATTCAAGTTTGTTCAAATCATGGCCCCCTGGGGTAGGATGGGGCCACAAGGGGGGATCAAAGTTTTACATACAAATATATAGTTAAAATCTTTTTCTCAATAACCCCTGAGTCAGAAAAGCTGATATTTACAAGAAAACTTTCTGACATAATGCAGATTCAAGTTTGTTCAAATCATGGCCCCCGGGGGGTAGGATGGGGCCACAAGTGGAGGGGTCAAAGTTTTACATACAAATATAGGAAAAAGCTTTAAAAATCTTCTTCTCAAGAACCATTGGGCCAAAGAAGTTGACATTTACATGAAAGCTTTCTGACATAGTGTAGATTCAAGTTTGCAAAGGGTAGTTTGGGCCATAATAGGGACTAAGGTTTTACATGCAAATATATATGGAAAGTCTTCAGATATGGGCGAAGGTGACTCAGGTGAGCGATGTGGCCCATGGGCCTCTTGTTATCAAATCTGTTCATCAGTGTTGAAGATAGATGTTGACAGACAAGGTGCACATTCATGTATATCCATAGATTGATTGAAACCTGTGTGATACTTAACAAATGTACACACAATATCTGAAAAATGTGCTTTTTATTTTATAGACTGAGAGATGGGATGAAGCACGTGAAAATAATGCATTCCCAGCCAAGATATAAGTGGTACAATTAATAGTGACATTTAAATACAGTGTATTCCATCTCCATTCTCAAGGAATTCTGTGTGACCATTTTGTATCAGAAATGTTAAAAAGAGTTACTGAATATTGATTAAAACTTGATACAATTGAGCATTGAATGTGATTATAAAGTGTTATTGTACATGTAGAAGTGCAGCAAATACATGTAGTGTTGGAAATTGCAGATATTTTATTGGTTTTCTTTCGGAGGGCGGCATGTTTGATGAGAATATCGATTGACATCTTTAAACCCAAGCAAATCACTCTGCAAATCAAAATTGATTATGGGGAAACTTGGTATGGTGGTAGATCTTTTTCTGGAATCTTAAGATCTTTGAGGTCAAGGTTTTCTACAAGTGTGTCCCGACTGATACCGGCGAACCCTTGACCAATGATTATCAAACTTTATAGGCAGAATGGACCTGATTAGTAGATGATTGATTTACAGGTGAATGGACCTGATTAGTAGATAATTGATTTACAGGTGAATGGACCTGATTAGTAGATGATTGATTTACAGGTGAATGGACCTGATTAGTAGATGATTGATTTACAGGTGAATGGACCTGATTAGTAGATGATTGATTTACAGGTGAAAAGGTCAAATTTTTGTAGCATGCATCAGCAGTTGTCACTTGATATTTAGGTCACCTCACTGCTTTCTAGAATCCATACAGTTATTGTCCCATCGAGAGCCTTTTCTTCATGGGCAAATTGATAATCACTAATACATGACCCCCATGTTTTTCAAATGTGAATTTTAGTTTTGGGGAAGGGGATCATACATGTTATCAAGCATCTTGGTAATGGAGTCCAGAGTGGGCCAAGAAAGATATTTCTAAAGGTGGCTTCAGATGCATTTTTTCCCAGGATGGCCAAAAAGGATACGCACACTAAATTTTGATTTTAGCCCAATATACACTTGTAAGACATCATTAGCTACACAGTTAGTGACCTGATACGGAAAAAACATGGTGTGTAAAGAAATCTCGTATTGGGCGAGGCGAAGCTGTACCAGGTCACTAACTAACTGTGTAATGAATTTAATACGTCGAAGACCTCCAACTGTATATGTGGGGGTCAATATCATACAACTTATGGCTTTGCCAATTTTGTCACGGCTGCAAATTGAACCTGAAAATAAATTACTCGTTAATACGGATTTTTCTCACATGATGCGTTTTTTATACGCCCGTCTTTAGACGGGACGTATTATGGAACAGCGATGTCTGTATGTCCGTCTGTTCGGGGTTTTCTCTTTATAATTTCATTTCCCTTTAACATATCATGCTGAAACTTGCTGTGTAGCTTCTTTGTGGGTCACTCTAGATCATACTGCAATTCTGATCCATTTTGACCTTTTTTTCAGGAGTTTTACCCCTTTATTTGGAAATAATTATCATATGGAGGGTACATAATTTGTCCGCCCTACTCCTCCCACAGTTTTCAATTGAGAGCCTTCTTATTATGCCCCCCTTCAAAGAAGAGGGGCATATTGGTTTGCACCGGTTGGTAGACCACATGTTGTCCGCTCAATATCTTGAGAACCATTCACTTGATGATAATGATATTTCATATGTGCGTTGGTTATGAGTAGAAGAGGATCCCTATTGTTTTTCAGGTCAAAAGTCAATCTACTCTGGACATAGGAATATAATGTCCGCTCAATATCTTGAGAAACCTTTGCTGGAAAAACATCAAACTTAGCACACTGGTACATCCTAAGGAGTAGATGATCCCTATTGATTTTGAGGTCATATGGTCAAAGGTCAAGGGTCTGTAAACTGGGCATAGGAATATACTGACCATTCAATGTCTAGAGAACTCTTTGCTTGAAAGACATCAAACTTGGTACACCAGTACATCTTCAGAAGCAGATGACCCCTATTGATTTTGAGGTCACATGGTCAAGGGTCAAAGTGGACATAGGAATATACTGTCCGTTCAATATCTTGAGAACCCTTTGCTTGACAGACATCAAACTTAGTACACTGGTATATCTTCAGGAGAAGATGACTATTTGATTTTGAGATCACATGATCAAGGGTCAAACTGGACATTGGAATATACTGTCTGCTCAATATCTTGAAAACCCTTTGCTTGACAGACATCAAACTTGGTACACTGGTACGTCTTTAGGAGAAGATGACCCCTATTGATTTTGAGGTCACATGGTCAAAGGTCAAACTGGACATAGGAATATACTGTCCGTTCAATATCTTGAGAACCATTTGCTTGACAGACATCAAACTTGGTACACTGGTACATCTTCAGGAGAAGATGATCCCTATTGATTTTGAGGTCACATGTTTAAAGGTCAAGGGTCAACCTGGACATTGGAATATACTGTCCGCTCAATATCTTGAGAACCCTTTGCTTGACAGACATCAAACTTAGTACAGTGGTGTATATTCAGGAGGAGATGACTCCTATTGATTTTGAGGTCAAAGGTCAAACTGAACATAGTAATATACTGTCCACTCAATATCTTGATAACCCTTTTGCTTGACAGACATCAAACTTAGTACACTAGTACATCTTCAGGAGAAGATGACCCATATTGATTTTGAGGTCAAAAGTCTATTGTTGAACTGGACATAGTAATATATTGTCTCCTATATTTTAAGAATTATTTGCTTGATTGACACCAAACTTGGTACACTGGTACAGCATAATGAGTAGATGACCCCTATTGATATTTAGGTCACATGGTCAATTCACTCTTGACATAGGAAGATATTGTCTGATCAATATTTTGAATTGATGATACTACTATCAATTAAATGATGTGTGTGTATAACCCTTTTCAATTTTGCACCACAGGGGCATATGTGTTTTACAAACATCTCTTGTTTTGTGGAGTGTTTGTATGGGTATTGAAGATGTGCATGTGGGATGGATTTTGAATTTCTACAATTTTTGAGAAAATTACAGGTTGTTGAACTTGGTCTATTTGGAAATTAATATTCTATGGAGGGTACATAATTTGTCCGTCCAACTCCTCCCACAGTTTTCAAGTGAGGACCATCTTATTTTGTGGAGTTTGTATGGGTATTGAAGATGTGCATCTGGGGAAGGATTTTGATTTTGTTCCATTTTTGAAAAAATTACAGGTTGTTGAACTTGGTCCATTTTGCGGAAATCTAGATTTTTAAGCTAAGACCCTTTGTTCGTATGAAAGTTTGTCACAGCCTCATGATGGCTGATAATACCTGAAGCAAAGTTATACAAATTATAGCACAAGAAAAACACCCTATGTAAGCATTTCACGGGCGTATTATGTACCGTTTGCAGTACTCTTGTTTTTCACGGCGTCATGTGACCAAGATCTGACCAATTAGATTTCAATAATTTTGTCTGGGGCGTGATAAAATAAGTACTAAATTGGCAAAGCACTTGCAAGATATATATAGGATTTCCCGTGGCTTAATAGAAAACATGGGTTGGTTAGAAATCATATCAAACCACATGACATGGGAGATTCTTTTTATCAGATGTTAACCCCGGTTTATTCATTTATGTTAATGTATTGCTGGGAATTTTGCTTCCAGTTCCTGACATTTTGTAAACAAACTAGGTAAAGTTGACATTTGTTTGTGGTGTCGCTAACAATGTAGGAAAATGTAGTGTAATAATTAAAATTCATGCAATGGGCGATATCCATTGGATAAAGGAGTAAACGTATGATAATTTGTGCCATAGTTTGCTCATTATCGGTGAATATTCCTAGATGAAACATACCCTGTCTTTGAAGGGGCGTGGACACGATTTGAACTTAAAGTTCCCAAATTCCGATGTCCACATTTTCAATCCTTAACTAAAGGTATCTTAACTATTAAGGTATTTCTAATGGTCAGCAAAATTTGAATGTCAGTTGTGGCGTTACAAGTGAGATACAGCACTCGCACCATTCTGTTATGTATTCAAGGATTGTGTCATGTTTTTGTTTACATATAGTTTGCTTAATACAATGAAATGTGACAAGCACTAGAAACTGTTTATTAACTTGTAAATTGAAAAATCTCTCATTCAAATTTTTGCTGACCATTAAAAATACCTTTAATAGTTAAACATTTTAAACATTATCAAAAGGCCTGCAGGCCTTACTGGTCAACTGAGTACTAGTGAAAAGTATCACTACTCCCAAGGGCTCTGAAATCTAAAAAAAAAATCCTGTTCTGAATATCTAAGCTAAATTCTAATGTTCAGCAACAGTATATAACAAGATGTGTTCTTAAAAAACTTCAATGCCCTCAAAAGTGCATACACTGATGAAAGTCTTTGCATAATATGTGTATTAAACATTAAAACATATGACTAATCTGGACCCATCCTAGAGTCAAAACCCTGGGTTGTGAAATTCACCTTTTTATACCCCCCGCAACAAGTTGTGGTGGGTATACTGGAATCGGGCTGTCTGTCCGTCCGTCTGTAGACACAATGGTTTCCGGGCTCTAAAGCGTTATCCTTTCCACCTACAGTCACCATATCATACATATGGACTACCCATGGGATGAAGATGTTCCCTATCGATTTTGGGGTCAAAAGGTCACGTGCACTGGACATCGAAGTAGCAATATGGTTTCCATTTAAATTCTTTAACGGCTTTTTTCATCGCATGGAGATGCTGTGTTCCTAGATAATCCATTTCTCCCTACAAACGAGAATACCCAAGGTTTGTCATGCCATTTGTTTTTTTACACTCAGAAAAGAGGTAGTTTATACCTATTACCAACACCCTTTGGGAGATTGGGGTAAGCGGGGGGTATTCTTAGTGAGCATTGCTCACGGTACCTCTTGTTTTGCACACCCTTTTCTGCTTTTCCTTAGTATGCATTTAGATTTTATACAATATCAGCAAACTTAAATAAGTCCTTCAAGTCAATAATATAAATTTGACACCACCCTGAAACCAAACCCTTACCCCTAGGATCATGCAATTTACACTTTTGGTAAAGGACTACGTACTCCTTTTAAATATCCACTTAGTTTCAATTCAGTATCAATAGCACTAAAGAAGATGATAATTAAATGTATTACACATAAACACTATACTAAGTTTGGCCCCTCCCTGGGGTGTAGGAATCCTGAAATTTACAATTTATGTCCCCCCCCCCCCCCCCCCCCCCCCTTGTTCCAAAGATGCTTCATGCTAAACTTGGAAAAGAATTGGAATGGTAGTAATCAAGAAAAAGTTAAAAATTTCTATTGTTCACACATTTAATAACTGACCATTTTGGCCCCACCCTAATACCAAAACCCCTACCCCTGGGATCATCAAATTTACAATTTTGGTAAAGGACTACTTGTTCCTTCCAAATTTCAATTTAGTATCTAGCACTAAAGAAGATGTTATTTAAGTGTTTTACACATAAACACTATGTACTAAATTTGGTCCCGTCCTGGGGTCAAAACCCCTACCCCGGGGATCATGAAATTTACAAATTTGGTAGAGGCCTTCTTGCTCTACATCAATATGCATTTAATTTTTCTTGCACGTACGGTTCTAGAAAAGAAGATTTTTGAAAATTGGGCAGTTTTTGTCCCACGCCTAGGGTCCCAGGAGTCCTGAAATTTACAATTTATGTCCCCCTTGTCCCAAACATGCTTCACACCAAATTTGATTGATTGATTGAATATTGTTTAATGTCCCTCTCGAGAATATTTCACTCATATGGAGACATCACCACTGCCGGTGAAGGGCTGCAAAATTTTCTCCTATGCTCGGCACTGAGGGCCTTTGAGCAGGAAGGGATCTTTATCGTGCCACACCTGCTGTGACATGGGACCTCGGTTTTTACGGTCTCATCCAAATGACTGCCCCATTTAGTCGCCTTCTACGACAAGTAATGGGTACTGAGGACCTATTCTAACCCAGATCCCCAAGTTGGAATTTTAGTTATCAAGAAAAAGTTTAAAATGTTCAATTGTTAACACACGACGACGGATGACAACCAATTGCAATAGGTCACGTGAGTTTACCAAAAATGAGATAAAATTTGATCATTTTCACCTCAAATCGTGTCTATGCCCCTTTAAAGCATCTTTATCAACAAACTACATGTAGTAAGTAAAACACTACATCCTCAATAGCCATTCTTTGAAAAAACTTTAAAAATGGATGTTTCCCAAAGATATGCAAATCGCAGCAGAGTGTTTGCAATGAACATCCAAAATGTATGATGCCAATATGCCACCTTGCCTTGTTGGGAGGAGTGAGCAAGTCTTTAAACCTCTCTGAAACCTTTCTACAAACAAGATGCCAGAAGTAAATTAAATGTATCTTTATTGTGAAAATCACAATGTGTGACACTCGGTCATAGATATGTAATATATAACAAATGTATCACATTCAGCAACAATGAAAAAACCATAAATATTTAGCCTGAGCATATACATGTATAAATTAATGCATATTAACAATTCATCACTCGCACATTCATATGGACGGAAAATTGACATGTTCACATACAAATTAAAGCTTTCTTACCATTCATACTTCAGATCAAATTATATCTATTGACTTTAGAAGTCTACCAACTTGAACAAAAGCTTCAAATGTGGAATTCACTCATGGCATTATTGGAAATATGCATTTCTAATTTAGAGAACTTGGATATGCTTCTACGGTTTGTTTTAGTATCTACTTAAGATAATGACTAAAAGTATAAGCATGTGTCCAACTCAGAAATCAGTTCAGCCTCAGTATTGCAGTGTTGACTTGAGAAGTTTTCCCCCTTTCGCAAAATACTAGCATATATGATGACGCTATAAAAGAAAAGGATAAAATGAAATCCTGACATTTTTTTTTCACCTCCATTACATGCAAATGCAAATAAATGTTGCTAATATAATAAAATACTGTCCATTGCACTGTGGGTTTCATATTCAATTACACCACTGGTTGGGATACTGAATCAATGTGTAATGTCTCAATGTGTGCAACACATGTATCATCACAACACATGTATCATCACATCACATGTATCATCACAACACATGTATCATCACATCACATGTATCATCACAACACATGTATCATTACAACACATGTATCATCACAACACATGTATCATCACAACACATGTATCATCACAACACATGTATCATTACATCACATGTATCATTACATCACAACACATGTATCATCACAACACATGTATCATTACAACACATGTATCATCACAACACATGTATCATCACAACACATGTATCATTACATCACAACACATGTATCATCACAATACATGTATCATCACATCACAACACATGTATCATTACATCACATGTATCATCACATCACATGTATCATCACAACACATGTATCATCACATCACGTGTATCATCACAACACATGTATCATCACATCACGTGTATCATTACAATACATGTATCATTCATGTGTTTGATTACAGCATTACGAAACTCAATATTATTAACCGGAATGTTGTTCCAACCAAATCCAGATTCTAGTCAAATTAAATCCAGATCACTGAATCCACCAATAGGTGGTTTCACATGGATCCAATATGGACGAAAATGTTTTTGTCATTAAAGTAAATAGCAGAATTTGGATGTCTCTTTGCAAATTGTTACCGGTAAGCGAGACATATTCTAATGGAATACATACAAATCTGATTTCTTATAGTTATAATCAAACTTATTGCAAGGGACATAATTCTGCTGAATTTCTTACCAAGTCAGTTTGTAGATCCACATAGAGAATGTATAATCATCCAGAATAATAATAAATAAAACGAACAGGACATAATTCTGCTAAAATTCAGTGAACTGGGGCCACGTTGTCTCCACATGCCAGTAATAGGCACATTTTATTAATGGCGAAAAATAGAATAAAATAAAAGTCATGATGAATGCATGTCCTTTATATAACACCCCCCCAACAAAAAAAATTGATGCAAGAAATTCATCTTGAAAACTTTTCTACAAATGTGTCTTCATTTCTTTCCAAATTTCATAAAATTGGGGAATAATAGTAATTTTGATGCAGTAGGTACAGTCTTTGTAGTAAATTGTCTAATCCAAAATACTTTGTTACTGAGTTTAATTCTCTAGTAAAGGAAGTTAAGAATAGAACAACATAAAATTTCTATTCACAGAAAAACAAAAGAATATCAGCACCAATGTTGACAATCTTCACCAATATTATTAGAACACAAGGTTTTGGAAACGGCACAGAGTAATTACAAAATTTAGTTATTTATCACCTGCTAGGTATTACCTTGTTATTAACATCTTTATGATTCATTTAACAATATGCACCTTGTTAGCAACTTTCTGAAACCCAGTAATGTTTCCATGCACATTCAGATTGTAAAGAAATTTTCATACATTTGTATGGGAATGTTTGAAAAAAGAAAACTTTTTGGTTGATATCGAAAAGCTGTTCCAAAATTAGGGTACCCAGGATTGCTTCTGAAATGAACTGATTTAGGTAAGTGGGCCCCCACCACTTGAATGCCGTAGTTCTCTCCAGTATGAACTACCGTGAACCTGATTAATCATTACACACAGCCTGGCTGTAGAAGGTATTATACACGTCTCTGAGTCTGGTATTGACAGAGTTCACACTCATTCACGGCCTCCAGTCCCGACAGCTCTGAAGATTCTACATTTCCCTCCTCCGGTCATCATCTCCTGTGTTTGTGGGCTACTACACTAGTCTTGGGTCTTAGTTCTGAAAGACAAAATTTGAAGATGGTGTATTAAACAAGGGGTCCATATGTAGAAGTACTCATCAGTAACATCACTTTTACAGAAATATGAAACATAAAGCTTGCATCCAATATATCTATATATATACCAATATATCTATATATATATACCAATATATCAAATAGCGGCTCAACAGCGAGTCCAGAATCTACACTACAACAAGATGGTACCAAATTAAAGATGAGAGCTATGTACAACATATACATGTATTCTAAACTCAAACATGACTAGGAGTCATGATTTGAGCAATTGCATATCTCTACATATCCTTAATACTACTTTATTAAATCTGGGTAATTAGAGCAGTATGTATGTAATGTTCTTCAATTTTCTTCCCAATTAGGGCTGAAACAATCACCAAAGTTTTGATCCTGTTCATTACAAACACATGATTTGACATTGAGTTCATTTCCAGTGTGTGTGTGACCATTTCAGCTGTATTATAAATGACTGATGATATAAATTCACTCAATTTGACAATTACTGGTTTGTCTTCATTAATCATCAACCAAGTAAATTTGTCCTTATTTGTTAGATAGATAAAATTTTTGTTGAGCTTGTATATGAATCACCTTGGTTGACAGGTTTTCCTTGCTGTGCCTTCTTTGGGTCATTATACTGACCCACTACAATCTTGTCATTGGTCAGTTGAATGTCCTGTTCTCCGGCTTGGTTACTGATGAGAAATAGACATACATGTGTTATTCAGGATACATGTACACTGTATACAAAGTAACATTAAGCTAAAGACAGGCAGTTAATGATACAGTAACCAAGAAAGAACTAGTATTGACAACATTTCTGGCCCTAAATTTCAAACATTTGTTTTAATTAACTTCAGAGATTTCCATGTAAAAATAATCAAGCTAAAATTGAATTTTTATTGTTCCCAATATTCATTTATGTGTGGAATTTGTCATCATAAAATTAGTAATTACTGGTATTTGAAATGTCCATGAAAATTGTTTATAATGTCAGTTTTTGAGGCAATTTTATGTCTAAAACATGGGCACCAAACATGAACCAAACGTATTCAAGTAATGTACATGTGTACATGCAGTTCTGAAATATAAAGTTTAACATCTCTCAAATTGACAGTGGTTCAGGCGTACTGATTTTTGGCCTGTTTATAAGGTTTGGAAATCCATATGTTTATATTTACATGCTTTTGCCTTTAATATTTTTACCATTTGTAATGATAGCCATTTCCTTGTGAATGCAATTCAGATGTGAACAATGTGCATCTGAATCTCATTAAATATAAAACGTATATTTTAACAAATGGGAATTCCAACAGAAATAAAAGTCAAACGTAAATATAAAGAATTTCATTTTAGAAAATACATGAATATGAACTGGAACGCTTCACAGCAGCATACTTTTCATGAAGCATGGTTAGCGCTTCAGGAAGTATGGTGGCGTAAAACAACACAGTTCACGCCCTCGTGTATTTTCAAATATTTTTCCCCCTTAAGTGACATCGAATATACTATTGATATTTAAAATTCAGGATTCATTGCCTATTCTAAGTTCATATAAAAACTTTGTGTAAAATTAGGGCCAACTAAAATAGTCCTTTCATTATTTAAGAAAAGAGCAGATCTCTAGTATCATTCAACTACCATAGCTACTCGCCTATAAGTCGGATTTTTGGGAGTTCAATTTTGGTTCAAAACTCTATGTCCGCCTTATAAGAGAGTCCAAGAAAACTCTATTTTTTCTGAAGAGGAAATGTAGTAGGTCCATAGGTAATCGTTTATAAAGGTCAAAACTTTATCTAATGCAGGAAAGGAAGATTTAAGGTTACTTTATGCATAAAACAGAAGTGCTTACAGGTTGTGTTGATTTTATGTTTGTTTCAATTGTTAATTAGAGATCAACAAGAGGTACTGTGAGCAATGCTCACCAAGAATACCCCCCGCTTACCCCAATCTTCCAAAGGGTGTTGGTAATAGGTATAAACTACCTCTTTTCTGAGTGTAAAAAACAAATGGCATGACAAACTGAACCATATTGCTACTTCGATGTCCAGTGCACGTGACCTTTGACCTTTTGACCCCAAAATCGATAGGGAACATCTTCATCCCATGGGTAGTCCATATGTATGATATGGTGACTGTAAGTGGAAAGGATAACGCTTTAGAGCCCGGAAACCATATTGCTACTTCGATGTCCAGTGCACTTGACCTTTGGACCCCAAAATCGATAGGGAACATCTTCATCCCATGGGTAGTCGATATGTATGATATGGTTACTGTAGGTGGAAAGGATAACGCTTTAGAGCCCGGAAACCATATTGCTACTTCGATGTCCAGTGCGCTTGACCTTTGACCCCAAAATCGATAGGGAACATCTTCATCGCATGGGTAGTCCATATATATGATATGGTGACGGTAGGTGGAAAGGATAATGCTTTAGAGCCCGGAAACCATTGCATCTACAGACGGACAACCCGATTCCAGTATAACCCCCCCCCCCCCCCCCATCCCCCCAACTTGTTGCGGGGGGTATAAATATTGATGTCACACCCCTTAACATTGGAAACACAGGTAAATGCAAAAGAATATTTATCTGAAATTGGCAACGGATTTGGGAGAAAACCATACCGACTTACAATCACGTCAATTGTAAATTCCTCCAAAATAAGCTGAAAAAAAATATGACCGACTAATAAGTGTACCGACTTGTAGGCGAGTATATACGGGTACGTGTAGAAGGGAAATTTCTTCAAAGCCCTAACCAACTGAATCCAATGTAATCCCTACCTGATAATGGAATGCTTCTCCTTCCTGATGATGTCTTTGTTGTCAGTGAAGAGGATGGTGTGGTAACTCTGGGGAGTGTCACAGTTAGGGACAATTCCTTTGGCCCCCGCCCTCACCGGTTGTAGCATCCCATTGTACACCAGCAGATCATCCACCAACAACTGCAAAATATAATCCAATCAGATTTCTCACCCGAGAAGGCAATTGGAAACCTTCAGTTGTCATATCTTCAAATGCATTTCCTTCTCCAGCTTAATTCATCAATGTCTTTTTTTATACATTTGTAAAATATACAATTCATGGTTCTGTTTTGTAAACTAATATCACAATCACCAAGTTATTATATGTTCTGTCAGACAATCTGACAACTGTAAACTGATAATGATGTATAAATCTTATTGCATATTGAATCTTCTGAGGATATGACTATTTTAAACTTCCGATGACGTCTTTTATCAATCTACAATCTTAATCACGAATGCTGTGTATGACTCCTGTAAACCTTTACCAACCTACTGATTGTATCTACACAACCCGACTGTTGAAAACCTTTACCAACTTACTGATTGTATCTACACAACCCGACTGTTGTAAACCTTTACCAACTTACTGATTGTATCTACACAACCCGACTGTTGTAAACCTTTACCAACTTACTGATTGTATCTACACAACCCGACTGTTGAAAACCTTTACCAACTTACTGATTGTATCTACACAACCCGACTGTTGTAAACCTTTACCAACCTACTGATTGTATCTACACAACCCGACTGTTGTAAACCTTTACCAACTTACTGATTGTATCTACACAACCCGACTGTTGAAAACCTTCACCAACCTACTGATTGTATCTACACAACCTGACTGTTACAAACTTACAGCAATATCTTTGGCTCCCCTGTTTTGAGTTTTGCTGTAGTTCCAAATCTTAATCATGGATACTGCTGTGGGCTGGTCAAATATTACATACACTCGGTTCAACTGAAATATATAACACATACACTCGGTTCAACTGAAATACATCTCAAACATTTGGTTCAAATTGTAATGTTTCTTTATATACTCTGACTCTCATCCAACAAATTCATTGGCCCTTCAGCCCCCCACCCCACCCCCTTCTGGTTAAGGGCAACAGTTTATTCTTTATTGATACAATTCTCAGTTGCTGAAGCCATAATTCAAAGAAATTCAATAACATGAGTTGAGAGTGTGAGACATAGCTTCTGCTTACAGTGGTTGGTAAGATGGGGGCCAGCCACATGTGCCGGCCGTCAGCTGTACCGTTGATGCCATCTATGAGTTTGTCAGGAGTTCTCACATCATTCTGTATGTTGGCCAGGACGTTCACACTGTCTGGATAGGCTGCAATATCTACAATAGAAAAAAAAACTTACAGTCCTACTGAAGTAATGTAGATGTATATCACAGTTCTTTATTTTGGCCACAGATCTCCAAATTATGGTCAGGTAACAAAAATTTCACAGAGATAATATACATGTAGTTACTAGATATGAAAATCTTACTAGTCTCTGTCAATTCGATTTTGTTGTGACTAGCATCATAGATCTCAATTCCATTCAGACCAACATAGTACGGGTCTCCCCAGGTGGATATCAGATGTAACTGATAAATGACTTTACAAGGTCAAGGAATGTGAAATGTTCAATAGTCTCTTAAGAATTCATAATCATAATGAAATACAAGACAGAGAACACAGTATACTGTAAATATATAATCCTTTAACATCTACAATATCTAACAGAAATTACAATGTTGTTTAGCTTGGATTTGATTTAACGTTTTTTGCAACTTCACATAAGTTAACCATAACTACAGACATTTTACGATGTACTTTGATTTTGCAGATGGTCTATTCCGCCAAAGCCACTAAAGAGAATACACAACCTACTGTGTACATTATCACACCTCAGACAAAATTGTTGAAATCTAATCGGTCAGATCTTGGTCACATGACGCCATGAAAAAACCATATCATGTGAGCAAAATCTGTATTGAGCGAGTAATTTATTATCCATGAGAGATAAAGGATACAGCCACAAGGCATTTGTACAGACTCATATTCACCATCGTCTGTAACAGAACTCCTGCAACAAATATCATCAATGAAAAATCAATGTTTCTCTCATCAAACATATTACATGTATCTAAAACAGCCTAAGTAGAAATTTCTGATCAAGAAATTGACTACACATAACAGAATTTTCTAGAATAAGTTTAAATTTCTCTGACAAAAAGATCTACCTGTACATTACATAGTTTCTCTTAACTTCAAATGGAAAAAAAAGATGACCAAAATGTTCAAATAATGACACAAATGACAATTTTGGTAATGGTTTCCTACAAGTGACTGCCCTTCTGACCTGACAGAGGACTCCATTTTAGTTTGTGTAGTGGGAGGTATGGCAGGCTTCTGTTGAGCAGCAAACACAATTTCCTGAGCAAAGTCAAAGTAGCAATTGCCTGGGCCTTTCCTGATGAGGTAGCCCTCCGATGGAGAGACCTGTTTCCCATCAATCTGCACGTGCACAGCCCTAGCCTGAAGAAGACGATCAGAAATCGTTGATACATGTACATAAATTGTCTCAGTAAGGTCTAAATTAAAATTTTTGTTTGTTTCCCTTTTTTGATGGACCAAGCAAGAATAATGAAATTCTTTTATTGTTTTTATACCCCATATTACAAAGAATCTCTATACTGTAAAAGTGGAATTTTTAGTGAGACACAAATTCAGTGATTTCTCCATAAAATGGGTATATATAGATAGATAAGATAAGATAGATAAGATAAGTTTATTCCAATTTTGGGCCCAGAGGGCATAACAGTAAGACAGTTTATAAAGAAGGAAATTCAAAAAAGAAAGAAAGTTTACAACATTAACTACAGGTTACATAGACTGCAAACTATATATTTAGCGAGAGCTAATTTTAGCTTCTTTATATTTCCAAGGAAGATAACTATTAACTGATATGGAATAAATTTTAGCAATCTCAACATCCTCACTAATAATGCCAAAATTAAATCCTCGCTAAAAATTCTGCTTATACGGTACATTTATTCCTTAAGTATGCAGTAGAGTAGTACTTACGCCTCTATACGTGTCCTCAGAGCTCTTGTTGTAGTTCCACACTCTCAATCCTGCCATCATTATTGACTGATTGAAGTTTACTGTCAGTAAATGATTCCGACCTTCATTGAACGGGATCAGCCACATATTCTCGTCAGAGCAGGTCACATTGTTACCATTGATGACTCTGTGATCATTGTAAAATTAACTCAGCTAGACTGCATTCACATCATCAAGCATTAATGAATATATGTATGTATGTAGTACATAGGCATTGTACACACGTGTAGCTAACATTTGCTTTAGAACAAAGGATAAGAACTGACTTAATGAAATTGAAACTTCCTTGCTAACAGTACACAACAAATGACTATTTTCCAAACTAAACATACTTGTCCAGTGTCCGATCATCTCGCTCGTGTCCTGGTAAGTGATGTAGATCTGATGGAGAGGCTTTCAGCATATCTAGAGTGACCGGTAAGGCCTCTCCGTCCTTCCCAAGAACTTCCAGTCCGGTCAGCCCCATGTAATGAAGGTCACCCCAGGTATCCGTAAAGTTGAGCTGTAGACCTAAATCAACATCACAAATCCACTCTTACACGGGAGTACATTGCTAGTTCATTTTGTAATGCCCGAGGTAAAACAAAATCCTTTGATTCTAAGGCACCACATCACACTGAGGTCTACTGCATTGCTCAACTTCATCGATGGATTGAAAAGGGAGATAACTCAAATTCCAATTTAGATATTAAGGATATAAACAATAAACGTTTTGGGGTAAAAAAAAAAAATTTAAATACATCATCGTTTAGTTGATAGTAATAAAACATATTTGTTTATAGTTTAGTGTGTATGAAACATTGTATTTGTTCAAAAATTAAGAATTTAGTTAATATGTATTTTCGTTTCCTACTTAAAGAATAAGTAGTAAGTAACTCATGCAACTGTGAATAAAAATTAAAAAAAAAACCTGCCTGTTGTATTGAATTTTTAAAAGGATTCATTTTGCCAAGCCGAAAATTTTCAACACAAAAACATGTATAAATAAACATTTCTGTGTTAACTTATACATGTACATTTGCATGTTCTCAGGGCTTCGTAGCCATCAAAGACTTTAATAACGTCTCATCAGAAACATATTACCGGCAAGTGGAGTAAAATGATGCAAAACTCTGTATGAAACATTTTTGTTCACAATAAAACAACAAATAATGCACTGTTCTAAAGCTTACTTTAAAAAAATTAATGGCTAAAGACTCACTTTTTCCTTTGAACACAATGACATCTCCCTCTGTAACCATGCTGGTGGCAGGGCGGGGTGGTAGGGAACCCTCTTCCTTTTTCAGATTTCCCTGAGCTCGAGTGAAAGGTCGATCCTGTATACATACAAATAATAACTCTCTTCATATCATAACTATATTATACCATCCCCTTCAGGGGGTCCTACATGTTAAGCCGTATGTCATGAACATGTGAAACAGAACTTATGAATTGCACATCAGGAGTGATGTGTAACTGATGAATGATGGTAGACATGAATGTAAAACTTTTAAGTAACTTTCATTCACAAATAACAGCGTACAATACAAAGTTACAACAACTATGAGCTATAGACATGAGAAGACGAGAAAAAATAAACAATGATTCATCCTCCAAATGGATTTGGATTTTCTTTGTTTACAGTAAGAAGTGAGCTGTGTTGCAGTGTACTGAGAAAACAAAGCCTGTACTACACAATAATTTGTACCTTTTTCACATGAGATGTCTCTACCTACAATCATTAAGCACATGGGAATATAACTTTCAAAAGACATTGCATTCTTTTTGTTTTAACATGTATTCAAATACAGTACAATAAACAATCGATTTTTGTGGTACAGCGGCAATGTTGTCTGGATTAAATATAAATAGTAACATTGCAATGAACTTACATCATCACTTCCACCGTCAGCGGTGCTTGGCCGCTCGAACGGAACATCAGCCGGCTCCGTATCGTCCAACATGTCTCCCTCATATGCATCATCATTCTTTGACACAGCCTCCAAAATATTTTCGTCAGTTGTGAACAGTATGGTCTGAAACAAGATGATTCCACACACTAAATATTTCAATGTCAGATTGCATTACTCAAGTATTGGTAAATGAATTTATTTTCACAAGACCTACTATCCTGTATCATCAATTCAAGGACAAATAACTGTCATACATGGCTACTTCTGAATTAAACTGGAGTCTTTAGTATGCTTGCATCTAAACAATGTTCACATCATTTCACAAATTGTAATTCAAAGATTTTTTGTAAACTTGTTTTAAACTTACATCACCAAATGCCTCTGTTCCACCCTCAATCCCTCCACAAGCTCTTGCAATCTCTCCTTTAAATATCTCATTGTTGTCCAACTGAATTACAACATCTTTAGCACCACGGTATGAGTGAATACGGGATTTATTGTAGTTCTGAAATACATATAGAAGTGTAGAATTAAAGACCAGTACCAAAGACAAAGCTTCTAAGTTCGTAATCAAAATTTACACATCCTGATCTAGTATGTGCAGAACCCACACATCTGTTATAGTGGAATTGTCTTTGATTTTTGTGTCGATAAACGACAAAAAAAATTCTGAAGAGAGTATTTAAAATAATTTCATAATAAAGACACTAATCTGCAAGATTGGAAATATCTGCACCCCCTTCTGACCCGTACCCACTCTGTTGTTTAATTTCAGCCTATTAAATACCCTATTCTATGCCCTATGTTGTTTAGGAATAATACAAACACTCAGTTTTTTCAACCATGACAAATAACTTCTTAAACTTAATGTAGTTCTGAAATTCAATTTCTATTCAAAAATATTTAACCAAATGAATGTTTACTAGTACTAATTTTGATGAAATAAATACCCCTAATCAATTTTATCCAAACAAGTAACTACCATAGTGAATTTTTGTCGTGCATGGTAAATTTTGGCTTTCCTCTCTGTGAATTCTGCTACCCCACACTACACAGATCTCCCGCTATTATTGAGTGTGATTACTTGATGTAAATATAAACCCCAGCCTTCATGCAAGTCTACATTATCACTTTGGTCAGACATGCTTACCATATCTTACATAACAATGAAGGTTTCATATCACTCAGTATTTTGCATTTGTAAATGTTCACATGAAACATTGTCAGTACATGAAGTATGTTCATATGTTTTCAATGAAGATGCCCAACTCTAATGTTAAAGATACATGTAATAAGTACAGTAGTTTGATATATAATTACCCATATTCTCATGAGAGCAATCTGGCAAGGTTTATCAAATGTGAGGTATATAAAATGGTCTCCCTTCGGAGTGAAGGGCGCTAGCCACATGTGAACATCGTCTCTCGTGCGATTCACACCATCAATTAAGTTGGTTACCACCCGAGGATCTTTATCATACTCATTCAGAATATTAATATCCAGAGGTTTGGCAGTGACCTGCAATAACAGTGTACATCAAATCTTTTATTTTAGTATCAACAAGGCAACAGTTTAACTTTTACCATAAAAAAAGCACATGAGGTTGTTGTACAAGAGTGATGGATTCTCCATCAGTACAGAGTATATACACAAGTACAACACTAAACATACCTTACACACGGAGACGGATTCTCCAGTGCTGGAAAACATCTCTATCCCCGTGATTCCCACGTAGTGCTTGTCACCCCAGGTAGTTTTAATGTTAATGACAAGTTCCTTCCCATAAGGCAGTTCTGGTATCACAAAACTGTCATCACATCTGTAATAATCAAACAGTATTGTGTCATTTTTGGGACAATCTAAATACTGTCCCAAAATATAATACTACACTTCTAGAAATAGCAAAATGCGTATTTGAAAAATATGTTCGCCAGCATAACCGTGACCAGTCTTATCCTGACCTTGCAATTCAAAAAGTATAAAGCCTCTACCTTTTTAGATTCAAAAGTTGTAACTAATATAAGATTTTTACGAACAATCAAATAGACATACAGACCAAAAACAATAGATATCCCATGGTTTCTTTTTCAAGACTCATTTATCCTTTCTGGTTAAAGTGACAAAATTGTACTTCAATGTCAATGTGCAGTAAATAATGATTTGCTTTGAGAAAGAGTACTATGAATTGTTCAGACTACCATCAGAATCCAGTACTTACTCTTCTTCTGTAGTGGACACTGGCTCCACCCCCTCTGTCTCCTCTTTGATTGATGGCTGAGTGGGTGTGGCTTTTTTAGATGGCAGTTGTAGATATTCATCTAGAGCATCATCTAAAATGTTTACACATGCTATATTCAAGACTCCAATATAAAATGACCACCCATCCCCAAATTTAAAAAAAATTGACGTAGATGAAACCCCAGCAGCAGGCTTGACTGAAGTGTAGATAACATAACAGTGATTCTAAGTTTCAACTTTGTGTGTTTGTGTCTATTTGATGCCCTTGCAATCTGTTATGTAGGACAATTTAGGTTTTGTGGTCTTTCTAAACTCATTTTTTTCTAAGTAACAAGAGGTAAATGTAATATCCTGACATTTGAGGAAAATTTCAAGAACCTTGACAATATTCTTTACCTTAGTATACATATCAATATCCAACATGAAATAAAAAATTTAACTTCAAAATTATAGAAATTAATAATTTCACCAAACTCTAGGGTTCCACTGAAACATGCATCACCTGCACATCATAGTGATCATCGATATTAAATGCAAGGGCATCAGTGATCATACATTAAATACCAGTATATTGAAAAACATTTATACAAGAAATAAATATGATAAAAATCAAAGTCCTTTCTTTTACAGTTTCAAAGCTCTAGAGTATGCAACAGACAGATGACATAGTGATCCTTATGAGAGAGAGATAGAGAGAGAAAGAGAGAGATCTGTTAAGTGAAAACATTTAGAGTATAAACTCCTATGATTCAAGAGGATTTAATTAAAAGTATATGTAAATGGTGCAATATTACTGAAAAATTATCAATATATTTTACCATCTAGATCCATGGAGATTCTGCCCTTCTGATGCCTGTCAAACATATTAAGGGAGCCCCAGGATTCCTCCAAGTTCTTCTTCTGAGAGTCTCTCCACTTAGCACGGTTCTGTTGAATTTTCTTCATGGGAGTCGAACTGTCTGCTCCTTTTCCTTCCCTGGAAGACACTGGAGGTTTCTTGTCTGTATCAAAAACAGTCTTCAAATCTGGCTTCCTGCAATGCATACAATTTTTTTTTTCATGAACAATTTCTTCCATAAGAAGCACCCATCTGTAAAAGTATTCAGACACTAAATTCACATGCACCTGACATTTGACCCCACACTCCTTATGATCCATCCCTCATTTTATGTGAAAAACAAAAGTAATTCCATAAAATTCATGGAATCTATGTCTATTGTATCTATTTTTCAATATTTCTATCAAACTTTCAAGTTACACAGCTTATTGCATTTAATATATCGTCGACTGCCCTATTTCGGTGACTGACCAGAATCGGTGACCTTTTGTTTATGTGTTCGCGTTGTTGTTTCCGGGTGTAGATTGCGTCATCAATTTCGCCGTAGTGTTTGCAAACATATATAGAGTACATCTTCAATTTTTTTTTATCGAAAATGAACTACTTGAAGTAGAGTATGCAAACAATCAACACAAGCACCCCAAAAATAAGCCCATTTACTTATTACTTTTTCAAGCAAACCTTCAAATTAATATAAAGTACACCAAAAGTATAGAATTCTACACTATTTTATTTTATTCATTGACATTTAGTTGCACATTCCTCCTGTATATACGTTTTAACAGTTACAAACTTTTGGCAAACTTAGATCAACAATGGTCACCGAAATAGGTGACGTCACCGTTTTAGGACAACAAAGTGACTTGTTTTTTGTTACGAAAATATATTCAATTAACGTACCAATGGAGTTGGAATTTTTGGATGAAAGTAAAGGAATTTAATTACTATAAAGGTAGGTGTATTATTTATTTATTTAATCCAAGTGATTAATGAGAAAATCGCGGTTTATCACTAAGGTCACCGAAACTGGTCAGACGACGATATATTTAATTCAGTATAACTGTGTAATTTGGAGTTCAATAAAAGTGCAAAATGACATTGGGAGTTAAAAGAATTGATACAATAGACACTAGGAATCCACAATTTTTCAGGAAATATTTCTTTTTAGTTTTGTTTTGCATATTGAAAAAGGAGGTGGTGGATCAAAGGGAGTGTGGGTCCAAACAACAGGTACTTGAGACTAAATTAGCAATTATTATGACATACCTAAAATTTAAAAAAATACAGTAATTGGATTTCATATAGTAAATCCTTGGATTATGTAAGTTACAACAACGGAGAAACTAACAGAGCCATAATATCAACACGGCATATTGCCCAGTGACCACTTACCCGGTCTCGGGCCACATGGCTAGTTCCTCATCAATCAGCATGTCTACATCTTTCTGTTGGATCATGTGATCTTTCAGAGGGAGAGGAGCTGGGGTATTTTGTTGACCTCCTCCCTCACTCTGAGGAGTCTCCAATGGAACCTCTATGAGCACAAGTAAAATGTTCATTTCAACTCAATAGCATGTACATCAACGAACAAAATTAAGTACCATTCATCAAACAAACACTGAGAGCTATCCTTACCAGATCCGTCTTCTTGTTTCAACCATTTTGGAACACCCTTTTTCCTTATCTGATCCCTAAAATAACAATTCATCATTTACATGGACATGCATTTGTATCAATGTGCATGTTCAAGCTTCTGCAATGATTTTTACCATTTCATCAAATTCCCAAATAGACTTTTATTGGCTATACTGTTTTAATATTCAGGGCTGCAAGTGACAAAAAACTATTGTTATCCATGTGTAGAGGCATAAAAGAATTTCTATCTTCTTCACAACATTCATCATTGTAATATGGATAACAATGCTTTATCCTGTATCTTTACAGACCAAAGAAAGGTAACCCAGTAGACCAAGGTGATAATCGGTCACTGTCCCAACATAGCCTAGTGCATTCTACTTCAGTGCCACATGCTCATGCTTTTACATTGTGACATCAGAGACACAACCATCAACACAATGCTGCATTGTTACTTTTTTTAAAACTTAAAATGATCAATTTTTAGAAGGCAAAACCTTACTTGACTTGATATCATCACTGTCTTAAATTATAAAGAAGTTTGGGCTTGGGTTGACAGTGTGAATAGAGCTAGGCAAGCCCGGCGCTCAACACCATTTTCTTAACTCTGACCAATAACCACACCTTCACAAGTCAAGGGTTATTGATTCGTTACTTCGCACTAACTCTTAACATCAGTGACTATCAAAAAGTTGGGCTCGTTCTGATTGTTTCCACAAAAGAGTGGGAACCAATGAGAATGCGGTTCTATTTATAACAACGCGAAATGAGAGATTCAAATAAAAACATGTGTATTGATACCTACAGTTATGGCTATTTCAATCGTTTAAGCGATATTGACTTAAGCAAAAAGGTTTCCAAACTTGATCTACTATCAATAAACGTAATTAGAGGTGTAAATATTACACTATCAATACAGCAGTATGAGATTGCATCATTTGTATCCAAGATGCAGTAGATGTTTTATTTATAGTGGATTGTGTAATGGTCTAATGAGCCCAACTTGTGAAGATGCAATAACCAGTAATAGTGTGTTTCTTATGTAGCCCTTTGTATTACTACCCCATGCAAGATATACTGCATTTCAGTTAGAATTTGATAAGCAGGCCAGCATGTGAATGTTCATAATTAATTATACATGTATAATGTGAAGCTACAAAAGTGATTTATGATTTACATGGAAGTAAATTTGTAGAGAAAACTTGATATAAAACAAGATGCATATGTCAGAAACATAATCCCTCCATAATCCAAAAGCTGTTTATAAGAATACATAGCAACATACCCCTTATATCAATAATTAATCCCATTTACACTTATCTAAACAAATCACATGATATATGAGTCATCACACTTATAGTACCCAGTTTAAATTATGTATTAAATCATATTTTCCCCCCCAATTGTTACAACATTGTTCCGTTTCCAATGCTTAGGTGCTTAATAGGGATTATTTAGTATTACATGTATATCAATATTATATTTCTCTAAAATGTGTTAAGATTGTACATCATGTGCTTTATATTTCAAGATAACAATTATTAACAATAACAACCCTGAATTTTAATTATTTATCATAAAAATACAAAATGTTGCAGAAACCAAATCTGATGATATTCAACAATAAATTAACCACATTAGTTGTAAAATTGATTTGAACTGAACAAATGTCAAAAATTGTTTTGAAATGCCATGCAGAAAGTGAAAGGACTGCTAATAGCTTCATGCTATATATACAGTATCATATCATCAAGCAAGCTGAGAAAACATTTACATGTCATCCATGTCGCAGCCCCGAAACATCTTATCCAACCAAACAGGTCGCCTTGAAAAGTTTACTTCACCGTCATCGATACACATTTTACACCTAAACATTAAAAGCCCAACAACTCTCATTACACTTGACCAATCATCCACAGCCTTGATAATTGTTCAAACAATCATGATAGAAAATTAAAATTGTGAATTATGATGAGCACATGATTATGACATAACTCCAGAGAATATTTCTAATCTTGGTGATGTTACATAATGTACAAACATGTAGAGCAAATTCACACACTAGAGACGTTCCTCATGAAATTACGATACTGCCTCCATTTATCTTTAAGCTGCGCATCAGTACATCCTATACATTTATTAATTAGAAATGTTTAGAAAGTAGAATGCTGAATACCTTTCTTATACTGCTGCAGTACCTATAGAATGGTTTAACTCTAGTTTGACAACCTGATTAAATTAAAGGTACATGATATACTAATAATGAATGTCAATGTGCATTACTTAATTACAAAAGAAAAACTGAGGAACGAAAAACACACAAAAAGAGTGTTGTCACCCTAAAAGCTACAAGCCTAGTTAGAATGTGTATCCATTATTATATGTTGGGACTATCATGCCCTTCAGATATAGAAAATTATGTCTAAATCTTCGTCCCCATTCCCAATACAATGGAGACAAAAACTAGAGGAAAAAAATCTCTCACAATCTTAAAATGATATGATAATTCATTCTGCTTAATATCTACTTGGGTGCTTTGGAAAAATCCACAAGTAAAAAACTCTGTCTTTGACCAGGGGATTGTGGAACTGACTTTCTAAAAATTAAACTCCTGATTCGATATAGATTACCAGTAAGCTAGCAAGTTATCAATGGTGGTGGATACAGATCCAATCTAATCAAAAGTAGATCCTTTGATCTGCTCCTGTATATTACTACACAAGCTTGTTTCAGTTAGATTGATGCTGATCTCCCGTTCAATAGCTACCGTATCCTCCATGCATTCCTCTCAATATGTATTTCTATTCTCTACTAGAAAGCTACTCACTTTGTACTTTGGTTCATCTGTTTGAGCTTCTGTATCATGGGTATATCATCCTGGCTCTGGAACAGAGATTCGTCCGATGTGTAATTCTTAACCTCCTCTGCCTCACACACATTGGCAGACTCCGCAGACTTCTTCTCCTGAACTGAGCCCGGACGGTCCTCAGATTTACGACTAGTTCCTTTGGAGGCTCTCACCTCAGCACTGTGACAAAGAATTTTTCTACGATTATAACGGCTTCTAAATTTGTCTTCCATATGTTATTGGTGATTCTGATGAAGAAGTAGCATGTGATAAACAAGATTGACATTAATGTCCCTTTATATGCCTTTCTCCGGCAGACTACCTGTACTGGGTACATTTAATTATTTATGGAATCCCTTAGGCATCTGCTACCAAACCTGCCAAGTACTCAGAAATTTCTTTTTACTTCACTTTACTGCAACTAAGTAATGATATTCACTTGAAAAGCTGGCTAAAATATTTCTGAAATGAACATTTCTTTTAGATACATAATTTTGAAATCAAATATTTAAATTCTTATCTTAGAAATTTTGTTTCAATGTTGAACCATTTTCAAAATCAGATAGTGCTATAGCCAGATTTGAAATGTTGTGGACCTCTGTATACATTAATTATTCATAAATAATCTGCCATTTATTTCCATCAAATCAAGGACTGGCCTAAAAGTATATTGATTTCTTCAATCATACTGCATATCTTAATCTCACTACAGGTAAATATGTACTGGAAAGAAAATTCAATGTTACCGGTCTCTACCTTCATTTGAGTCATTTTCTACCAAGAACATTCAAAGTGCTTTTTTCTTCGAATGCAAATGTATAATTAAAACAAGTATCTGATTAATGTGTAAAATGCAAATTCTTATGGCAAAAATCCAGTGTTCAGAGAACCTGTAATTTCAGAGAATTAATTTTACACATTACACAGATAATTAGCTTTCATTTTTCCACAACATATGATGTTTACATTTTCATCTGTTCAGATACAGAATTCTGAGACACATCTTAATAGACTATTATATTTAAAACTGCAAAGGGAATCATTAAAATGAATTATTTCATTGGATTCTTTTTAACATTTTCAATGGTTTATATAATAAATGATACTAACAACTACATCTTATATGCAGTTAATTGCATCTACAAAGAGACTTAAAAACTTTGCCTTTAGAACATGAATGTTGTTCAATCTGTGATGACAAGGTCACATGGAAAGTCAAGGTCAAAGTTTTATCAAATATTTATTTATCTCAAAGTTTGTTGAAGGCATTGCCAATCTTTTTCTCAAAAGTGTGCTAAATGCAAAATGGGACAGACTGTCACACAAGGGAAGAGAACAAACATGTAATTATGATATCATGCCCCAAAAATTTACGTGGCTGGGTATGAGATTGAATAAAGCTTTTTATCAGTAAAAATAGAGTAATAAAAGCATGTGACTGTTGTGTGTCTGACCTGTCACTGACAGACTTGGAATTGCTGACAGTAGTCTCCCCTTCAAAAGAGGAATGCCCATCAAGTTTAGCTGCCATCCTCTTTGACTTTCGGGGCGTTCTTGAGCCACCTTTCTGTTTTCCTGCCACCTTGGATTCATCTGTAAAAAAAAAAAAAAAAATCCAAGGTACTTTTCTATTCTTAAAATACACATACCGATAATTTCCACATTTTCATCATGTAATGAATTAATAAGCAAAGAAAAGTTAGATATGCTTTTTAACTGCTACTATGAATAACAACAATAGAAAAGACTTGTAATGAAAAAGCTGACTCTATAAAAAGTATTGAAACAAAACAAATCTTAGTCTAACCTTGTAAATGCTTATAAATGCTGGGCAGTCGAACAGACATAGTTCAATTCCACCTTTTGACACAGTCAAATCAACACCACATATCCCTAAGCACACTGATCATTAATTGAATGTTATAACTTCCCTCACAACCATCATCTCAATGAAATGGAAACTTATTTAGCCAATATTGTTCCATATTTCTGTGATCATCACATAAAATAATGCAAATAAGCATTTTTTCCACCATGAAACACATTTAGCCAAGTTTCCAAGCATCAAGTAGCAAAAATTTACAGCAAGCACCTTGATTATTGGTAAATGTTATTCTAGCCTTTAAAGTCCATTCTTTGCCTTCAACAATTAAATTGGTGTCCTTGCATTAGGAATTTTAAATCCATCATTCGTCACTGTTAGTTTATCAACAAAAACTTACATTGTATTCACAAACTCAAATGTTCTATATGCTTTTTGCTCTATATTCTATCTCCATGTCTGAATTAATTTACTTTAAAGACGGCAGCTTGCCAATTGATCGCTTTAAATGAACTACACGGCAGACTTAGACTCCTGCAGACGGAAAGACATCTAGATTCCTGAAAGACACAGGGAATCATAACGATATCGAATTTAAAGGAATTTTTTTTCACTAACACCTGTTTTTGATGATCTACTTTCATTTTTGTACAATGAATGTAAAGTTGAAAGTAAAATTAAGGTATGCATGGTCAAAAGAGTTAGTCACTGGAGTGCATGTTCCTTGCTAAATGCTGGATATTTAATAATTTATAAGTTGTATAAGTACACATGGTTTTGTTCAGATATGCTTTATGTGTATAGTGCTTTACAAATGCTCAATGAATTTCAAGGATCAATATTCAGCAATTCATAATGTCAAATCTATTTTGAACAAAACTTTGAACCAATGGAAAACAGAATATATAATGAATTTTTATTAACATCCATTTGTATTGAATTGATCCAGCATTAAAACTACAATTTAGATGTAATTCACCATATTAAGAAATAACCATAATAAAAACAGAGACATTAAACAAAGCTAAAAAAGTTGGAGGGGGGGGGGGGGGGGTAAGTAAATGAACAACTGGCACATAAAAACTGTACACACCGATATCAATTGGCATTGTATCTACCATCTTGTCTTTAAAAAGTGAACAAAAATGTAGAATCTTGATCACAATACAACTGAAACTTCACATTTTCAAACCTTGCCTAACTATATAGAAGTTTCCAAAGAAAACAAGAAGAAAAAATTTCCAAACCTGAGAGCAGATTTTGTGGTGAAAAATTCATGGAAAATTTGCCAAAATCAAGTTAATTGACATCTGTAGAATGAGAATTGGTGGGTAAAGCTTGAAGAGAAATAGACCCAGTATCTGAGTTCTCAACATTCACATACCCTCAAATTGAGGTTTCCAATCTCAACTGCATTGTCACTATTCACAACAAAAGGCATACAGGCCTAATCAGTCACCTGAGTATTAGTTAAAAGTATCATTAGCCCTAAGGGCTATAATAAAATCTAGAAAAAATTCTAAGCTAAATTCAGCAACAGTATAACAAAATGTGTTATTAAAACTTAAATGCCCCTGAAAGTGCCTATACTGACAAAGACTTTACATAATATAATATAGGTAACATTAACACCGTACATTGTATGTACCCCGGGGTTGCAAAATTCACAATTTTGGTACATTATCATTTTCCGCTTTCTCTATAAATGTGCATTTACTTTTTATTCTGTTTCAGCAAACTTAAAGAAGTCTTTCAAATGATAAAGAAAATAATCACTATAATAATCAAACCCTTACCCCCTAGGATCATGAAATTTACAATTTTGATACACACACTACCTACTCCTTCTAAATATCTATTTAGTTCCAATTTAGTATCAATAGCAACAAAGAAGATTTTATTTAAATGTTTTTACACATAAACTATATATATATATATATATATATATATATATATATCAAATTTGGCTCCACCCTGGGGTCAGAAATTCTACCCCTGGGGATTACATATGAAATTAAAATTTTGGTAGAGACCTAGCTTCCTTCTCTACATCACTATGTATTTAGTTTTTCTTAAAGATGAGTGGTTGTAAAGAGAACAAGATTTTTGAAAATTGGTAAATTTTTGGCATTTTCCCCCTCCCCTAAAGCCTTAGGGATGCATCTACATCACATGTGCAGTTGTAGAGAGGAATTTTGAATATTGGTCAATGTATGGTAGTCTTTACCCTGCCCCTAAGGCCCTAGGGGTGCAGAAGCCCTGAAATTTTAATTGCAACTTATGTCCCCCTTGTCTCCAAACGATTCATACCAAATTTGAAAAAAAAATGGAATGGTAGTTATAAAGAAGTTAAAAATGTTCAATTGTTAATGCATTTAAACACTGACCATTTTGGCCCCACCCTGATACCAAAAACCCCTACTCCTGGGATCATGAAATCTACAGTTCTGGTAAAGGACTAGCTAGCTGTTCGTTTTAAATATCCATTTAGTTTTTCAATTTAGTATTAATAGCACTAAAGAAGATGTTTTGCAAATGTTTTACACATAAACACTATATATCAAGTTTGGCCCCACCCTGGAGTCGGAACCTTAACTCTGGGGATCATGAAATTCACAAATTTGATAGAGGCCTTCCTGTTCTGCATAACTTACATGCATTTAGTTTTTCTTACAGATGTGTGGTTGTAGGGAAGAACATAAAATTGGTCAATTTTTGGCAGTTTTTGCCCCACCCCTAAAGCCCCAGGGATGCAGGAGTCCTGAAATTTACAATTTTATATATATGTCCCCCTTGTGACAAAGATACTTGAATAATACCATATTTGAAAAGAATTGGAATGGTAGTTATCAAGAAAAAGTTAAAAATGTTCAATTGTTAATGCATGGCAGATGATGGACATTGATAAATTTCAATAGGTCACCTGAGTTTACTCAGGTCCCCCAAAAATGTACTTTTGATAGGAACTTGACACACATACACCTTAACCATGTGAATTGTAGTCCTACTGCAGAACCTGTTCACTATAGGTGATCTTGCATGATTTTCTATGAGAATGAACAACACCTTAATGATATTGAAGCTAAGAAAAGTGAACAATGCATGCTTTCATAATTTTGTTTGATAAATAATTTATTGCCAATTAGCAACATACAGACTCTGATAAATCATATGACAGCTCTTTTAACATCACAAGCAAACAAGACAGCTATACCTAGAATAATGGACAAAGCAAAGAATTACAAAATATAATTTAGAATGTATTCCATCACAAATCTCTAGTTCTCAGTCACAGAGCTAACCATGATATTCATTTCCAGTCACAATGCTTGCATGGTTATTGCATAGGAAAATACTACATGTATTAAATAATATGCAATGTTAATGTTTAAAATATATCAGAAATTTCATGTATTAGGAAAAGGTTCACTCAAATACCCCTGCCTAGTCAAGCGAACAAATTAGTAACACCCACTCCTGTTTATAGTTTTCGTTACTCCTACTAAGCCAATCACTCCAAAGAATTTAACAACTTATGTTCACGATTTTTTACCTTCCTTCTTGGTATTCATGTCCACCCAGAACTGCCTTGGATCTTCATCGAACAGTTCACCAGTTGGCGGGGACCAGTTTCTACGACCTGGAGTAAGAGAAGAGTCTGATTGGTCAGTAGCGTTAGATTCTTTCACAGAATCCCTTTGTGAGGATGTATCAGAACTAGTGCGAGTTGTAGCTTTAGATTTATTCTTTACTTTGGATTTTTTGTCAGATTTTTTGTTATTTTTCTTATTTTCATCTTGGAATGTCACAGTTCGAGGTTTGGTGTTTTTGTCGACTGTGTATGTGTATTTAGCGGGCCTGTCATCATCGTCTTTAGTGAATGTATACTTTGCGGGTCTATCATCACAGTTCTCGTGACTTTTTTTATCATTTGAACTGCCATCCTTCTCCCCCTCTTCTATTGTGTATGTATATTTTGCAGCTCTAGATTTATCCGATTCTTCAGGTATAATTTTATTTCTCACATTTTTCACCACTTTCCCACTAATCGGGGGTTTCGCGGACAATGCGTTATTAGCACTTGGCACATTTTTAGGCACTTTGGACTGAGCACTTGTTTCTGGGACTTCACGCTGAGCAGGCCTCGTTGGAGCACTTGCTCTTTTGTCTGACAATACTGGTTTGGCTTTAGTTTTGGCACGGGGAGGCGGACTTACAACAAAGTTACTTGGAGATGGATAGAAAGGTCTGTGGTGGTCACCGAAGATGTTAGGTTTGCTGTGTCGGTTCAGATTGACATAGGCCTCGTTATCAATGTCAGATGCAAACTTGTCAAGCAGATTATCTATATTTGGGGTCTCATCAGAGCGTGTTGAGCCTGTGTTTAGGGCATAGTTTGAATCAGAACTGGGAGGTTGACCGGGTCTTCTGTTCCGGGGTGTCCGATAATACTGTTGATAATTAGGATTGTGATTAGTAGGAATTGGAGGACCACCATAGCTAGGTTCATACGTGGCAGTAACAGGACCATGTCTGTCATAAATGATTTTAGGCATGCCTTGATACGGATCAGCTTCTTGATCACCATTGTAGAGATCATTTTCTCTTTCCTCATCTATAGAAACTGGGATTTCCTGTCTCGCTATACTTTTGTTGGGTCTAGACCACTGCTTTCTTCTCTTGCCATTTGCACTGCCCCCCACTGAATCACCAACCTCAAAACTGGAAGACCCCTCGTCTGGACTCTCGAAAGACGTAAATGGGACTTCCCTGACCTTTGAACCGTAGGGATTATAGAGTTTTGGTACAGATGTGTGTGTTTCATTAATGGACCATGAACCCCTTTTAGAGGGATTTTCCTCCTCTATTGACCTCTTGTCGATCACCTTTCCCCAAGTTTTCCTCTTCTTAGGAGTTTCTTTAGCTATTTTTGGTAAGGGGAACCCTGATGTATTTTGAGAATTCTCCCTATTGCTGTTCAAACCTGATCGTTGAAATAACTGATCCCTGCTTTTCTCCCTACCATAGTTAGGAGCAAACGGGTTTCCTTGGCTTGGTTTAAATAAATCCTGTCGTCTGTTCAAGGCCCCTCGGTTAGTAATCTGAGGTAGATATATCCGAGGAGATCCATTTGCTTTCACAGACATAATTAAGAAATCAATGTTTCCAAAGAAACATTCTTGCACATTGTCCTCACAGGAAAATCTATACCAAATGTCGAACACTCCGAGGTTGTTTACTTCATCTCGTACACTGAACACAAGAATAAAGCTTGTTTATGATTCATGACAAAGTTCCTACATTGTATTTTTCTGATTGCTCCTGTACCTTTTACACACCAGCTGTTAGAAAAAAATCTATACGAATAATCCCAGGCTATCGTACGGAACTCGCCATATTTCCTAACAACACACTAAACAATGGCAAAATTTCAATGCTTCCACTTAATAACAAGTTTTAAAGCATATTAAAGCTGTCAGGTAACGTATCTAGGTCAAAAATCATAAGATCTTTCATTTTTCTTGACTGATTGTCTCACATGTACAAGAGACATGAAATGTTCATGTACTTATCAACCACACTTTCTCCAGGGCCTGCCATTGGAGAATGAATGACAGCCATACTTTGATATACAAACATGGAGAAACACCCCTTGTCAACAATAAAGCGACATTTGGATTTAAATGTTCTGGAAGTGTTTAGTCTACGTAAAGCATGATATACCTGGGGACCTCATCGATGAAGGAGAACTGTTTTGAGATTAGAACCTACAGAATTAGGGTCACACTGTTTTAATCATGGGAAATTTAAATGCTCAATGTGATCTTAACCACGCAGATCCACCTTTAACACATAAAGTGAAAAATAAATGATCCATTTACAAAGTTTAACACATATTAATTTTTTTTTCATTTCTGTGAATTTGTCCAACCAAATTGTTCAGGGAGTACAGAATATTTCTTTTAGCTATTTTCATATAACATTACTGGGTAATACATGTATTTCATATATCTAAAATAAGATATAATAAAAAAATAAGGATATCAAATTTAAAACCAAATTCAATAATCGTACCCCATCCCCTATTCCCCCTAAAAGGAATTTGTACCTACTCAGAACATTACTTAATCCTGGGAATCCATGATATGTATATAAGTACTTCAAATGAACATAGACCCTGTAAATTCATCTCCGCGTTTGCTTACATATCCACGCAATGCTAATAAGACTTTAGTAGTTTAACTTCAGGAGATCAAATCAGACATTTTTGCTGATGAAAACATATAAAGATACTGGATAAAAACTTTTTGAAATGATTTCCAAACTTTTTTGTATGACTTTTAAGTTTACAAACCATTCTGGAAAAAAAAAGACCAAAGTTTCAACATAAATGACCTTTACACTATATCATATTGCAAGGGAGATCTTTCTACTTTCATCTAAAAGGTTTAAAAGGGAGTCTTATTAGATTCCATCTACTCCCCCCCCCCCCCCCCCCCCCAAAGAACAGCAAAGTTACAAAGCAAGACTTACCACTAAGAAAACCTCTAATTGTTTAAATACTACCTAACTATCTCGAGTCAATAAAATATAAACTTCTAAAATAGCTTCTTAAAGGGTTTTTACCACGATTTTTATTGCTTGTAAATTTATATGAAAATGTGGTGTTTTGAATCGTGCTATTATTATTTTTTCGATATAAAGCGTGCTTTAGTGATTATTTTGTACCGAAAATGCAAAAAGCCAGATATGCATATTCTCATTAGAGATTTTCGTGCCATTAGTATGTGACGTCATATGTATCAATCGCGGTGAAGCGACCAAGCATGAAAACATTAAACAAGTTGTGAACAGCACATACAGCAGGCTATTGATACAAATTCGAGAAATTCAACAGTCACAAGTTCCATTATATTGTGTTGTACAGTATATAGCTGTAATAATCAGCACAAAAAAGAAGAGGTTCTTTACTTTTACCAACGAGGCAAGTCGGAGAAATTTTGTGAGCTTAGAACTAAATTTAGAAATACTTCAAACCAACGGAAAACCATCTTCAATGACAAACTTACATATTGCATTCTAACCCATTTAATTCATGATATCGACATTTCTGTTTACAAATTAATAGGCTCGTTGTCCTTCAGACTGGACATAATCAGAGACTGCCTTCAGTTTGAGAACTCTTATAGCCTATCAGGTATTGAGGCAATCATTGAAGTCGCCGCGGGTCTGGCAACCACAGATATTTCTGTTTAGCATACACTTTTTATATATATGCACCTTTGATTTTATATGCAACGATATATTGCCCCCCCCCCCCCCCTTCTCCAACACTTGAAGTTTTTGAGTATTGACACCATGTACGAAATGACTACATGGTCTAAACACCCACCCACCCCCATTAAAATAGTAAGAAAATGAAAAAGTCGAGAAAATGCCAGTTGTCAGTTAATAATCGTCAAAAATGCTGAAATATTTTTAGAAAATGACGGTGTGTGCCAACGTAGTGAAAAAAATTTTGCAACAATATAATGAATGACAGCCCCCCCCCCCCCTCCCCCCCCCTATATTTTTAAAAAAAGTAATGAGAGGGATGATTATAAGGTAGAGGTTACGACTATTGGCCCCAAGTCTCCCTCCCTCTCTTCCTCCCTCTTAAACACACACTATACGATTTAAGAAGTCGATAGATTTTCATCAGATTGGTAATTTTAAAATCTGGTTGCCCCCCCCCCCCCCCCCCCCCCCCCCCCTTGAAAAATAAAATTATAAATTAAATCGATATCGGTAAATTGACTGTTTCCTTCAACACATTGTAGGTCAATGCATCAATTTAATTAAAAGGAAATCTTCTCTACCTTCTCCAGTGTAACGGTTAGAGAAGAACTGATTTTAATTAGATCATCATTGGCTAATGCATGTTACACTCTACCTATACATTTATTTTTTTAACATTACATTACATTTTTTACAATAATGTATATGTACATTATTTGTATGTATTTTCATGCTGCCCCTTGAATGTGTATGGCGGAATCTTAAATACTAACGGGATGTCATCCATGTCTGAACATTAACTATCCATTCTGTATAATTTATGACTTTCAATACACACATACATAGCTGCTGCAGCACATTGACACGTATCACGTCATGATGTATCACGTGACTGGATAGCTCATTAGTGACGATTTGAGAAGCGGAAGCTTTGAATATATGCAGATAAAATGCATGTTTGTATCAATTATTGGGAGTAATGAAACAATATAACAGCAGAAACGTGCTTTATTAAGGTTACTCCTTCTGATTTTAATTACATTAAAAATTGTGGTAAAAACCCTTTAAATATCAAATTGTAGAAAGATTTCATGCTAATAAAGTATAAGTCATTGAACAGGATCCCATTAACCAGTGCAATCTTTGGGTGAAATTTCTGGAGAGAAAAAAGCTGAAAATGTAAAAAGTTTTAAGGAGGAATACTACATTGTCATAATGGCTGACTTCCATTTGAAACTTGAATGAAAATATTTTCAGCAACACATGTATATTCCTGTTAAATCTTAAATCAGATAGCTCAGTAGGTGAGTGTGTCGACTGCTGATCTGAAGGTCATGCGTTCAAGTCTATCTGGAGTTTTAATCCCCCCCCCCCCCCAAAATGTTTTCTACAAAAATTGCATTTTTTCCCAACTAAATAAAGTAAATTTCAATCTTTTCCATTTTAAAATATCATTGAACATATCCTTCACTTTCATTCCATTTGATTTCTCTGATGCATAATTCCTCCTTAAATTCCAGACAGACACGCAGAATTCCAACTTCACTCAGTGTGGCTCTTTTGGCTCAGGATCAACGAAATATTTCAATCTCTCTGTTAACGCAAACTATTTGCAGAATTGCACTACATTTCTGAGATAAGAAGCACTGTACTTCAGTAATTAAAGCTAGCATAAACTAAACTCAGAAAAGCAATTCAAAAACAACAGATCTATCCACATCACTCTCAGGGGATTAATTTTGTTTGTTATGCATGACTTTTAACTTCCATTTATGTTTACTTCACCAAGTTATGCAAGTTCAGGTTTTGCACTTCATTCACACCACATCTATCCTGACAATGTGCTCACACGTGTATAAAATTCAATTTTACTACTCCATACTGATGCATAATTTGTTCATTATTTAGTTTTTTAGTATCCTAATTAATGGGTCAACGCAATTGTGAAAGCATATAAAAACTTGTAAATTATTTTGTGAAAGAAATGAAACGTGTAAAATGTTAAACAAGCATTCTGAGAGTATTGCATAAAGCAATACATGTCCCATAACGACGCTCCCATTAATTGACAGGTGTAATATTTGAGATAATGTACATTTGATGTTGTTTGACCTTGAACTGTGACCTACAACATTGGTACAAATTCACCATGTTTAGCAGTATCGAATGAGTTTGATGTTTCGCTATTATTACAGTTGACGCATGCCGTTTTTATCAGGGATAAAACAGTCTTAGTCAGAACTCTATATTGTTTAAATTCAATTCATAACCATGTTGCATATATTCTAAGTTTGAGTCTGATAACTATAATTATAAAAACAATCAAGAAAATTCGGTACTCTGTCATCATGAAACATACCGTTTTCCTAGTTTCGATGCAAAACTTTCAAAAAGCAGATGTTAGAGGACTAATGACAAAGAGAAAGTAAATCAAATAATTGATGAGGACTCTTACACAGAGATGTTAGACTTCAAATACAATCAAACCTCGTTATCTTGAACTTGACGGAGCAGAGGAAAAACTTTGAGATGTCTGAAGGTTCGAGGTAATGAAGTTAAAATACATAAAGAAAATTTAGTGGACTTTCAACTCACTTCGACATATCCATGGTATTCAAGATATGGATGTTCAAGATACTGAAGTTCAACTATATTAAATAAAATTTAATTTGTAAGATGACGAGAGTCCTACCTCTGCTGTGAGTTTCTTCTGCCTCAGATCCTGATCTGTCTGACATCACAACAGGTCGCTGAATGTCTTTTTCTGAGTGATTCATTGTCCGAGTCTCACTGCGAACCACTGGGCGATCCTCTGAGGGAGGTTCATTCTGTTTGAGATCTAGTGGAGGGACTCTATAGGACGGAGTAAGGGGTTGAACATTTGGATGGGAAGACCTGGTGAAAGCTTGCTCGAATGGATTTCTCTGTGCATTGTCTGTGGAGGGTGAAGGAGTGGGTGTGTGGTGAGACTTCCTTTGTGAGGAAGTCTTATCGGAGGTGGGGGATCGAGTGTGAATGACTGGAGACAGACTAATAGGACTAGGGCTGTTTCCTGGGTCACGGGGAGAAATTTTGTCACCACTGTCCTTCAAAGTTATCACAAAATCATAGTCAAACACCTGGTTTCCACAACCCTTCTCTATATTGCCATCAAAAACCAGTATACCTCCAACAAATATCCGGGCATGTTTCACACCAATATCCAAATCCTGTAAAAAAGACATTATGATTTAAATTTACAAATAAGTTTAAAAATATACACTGAATATCCACAAAAGTTGCCTATCAATCAAGTTGAAATTATTTCAAAACATGAAAGAAAAATCTGAATGCTACACTATCAGTTATTATAATTCAGCTACTGTATTTTGAGGAATATATTACACACTTTTTTCTGGAATTTTATTTTTTGAGAAAGGGGTGCGTGTAATATACCACAATAGGTTTTTGACCTGTATTTTTTAAGTGATTTCGTTTAATTATAATATTATTTGACCTACAGACATAGCCTTGTATATAAATACACGTACGTTTTCTTCTCATTGTTTACCTGCATGGTGTATTGGGCTCTATTACCGGTATACATTTAAAAGCAAAAATCAATCTCTAGAAAATTACGGCAGGAATATAAAATTGTAGAAAATGTGACACTTATAACCTGTGAATAATTAAATCATTATGAAAGGACCAATTAGGGTTTATTTGACTTGTATAGTCATCATCTCATTGTACACTGCCATTCAAAGATATTAGGGCTTGAGATGTTTATAAAATGCTCTGCCATGTGATGAAAACTAAAATATACAAAGCAAGGTTGGAAAATGAATAGCCACTAAAAAGTTAGTTTACTGCATGGTTTATGCAGAGTTTTTAATGAAATGTCATGGTGAGAACTAGTAATTACTCATCTTATGCAAAATAAGTGCCGTGATATCATGAGACACCCTGTATATACAAGTATTTACATCTCCTACACTGTAGCCATTATTGTATACTCAGAATTAATGCAGGAGATGATATATCAGACCTTTGTACATCACAACTTTGGTAGTGTGTTTATTACGACACAGACTTGTTAAATAGGTCTATTTATTACATGACTAGGCTATATACTGTAGGCCTCGTTAATTAAGTTTGAAAAGTCTGATTATATACCTTTAATGTTACAAGAACTCATGATTTGTTGAAATTAACATTATTTCCGAGAAGGTATTTGCTGAAGATTACTGCGATGTATAGTCTAAATTACTGTTTTATGAAACTTTCTGCTGTGTGGTTTGCAAATTCTTGTGCTTTGTTGAAAATTTACATTAATTCTGTGAAATATTCAGTGAAAATTTACATTATTTCTGTGAAATGTTCAGTGAAAATTTACATTATTTCTGTGAAATGTTCAGTGAAAATTTCTGCAGTGTATCAAGTAAAGAATATCACTTGTTCAAAATTTTTGCTGCATATCATACACAAGGACTGTGTCCCCCCTCCCCCCCCTCCCCCCCCCCCCCCCCCCCCTAGTGAATTAGAGATTTGTTTGTGTACAGAATACTAACCGTGATACTCTTGTTGTGGTTCCAGATTTTAATCTTGGACAACTCTGTGTTAGTCTTCTTCATCTGAAGGCTTAAACAGATTTCTACAGGAACTGACTTTCTAAACTTACAGCACCACATATTCCTATCCTTGTTTGTCTGTAAAAGAATATGTAAGAACAAATAAAATATTGCTTTACTGGCACCAGGTATTTCCTTACAGACACATATAATATTGAATGTCATTATTGAAACATATTTTTGTAAGACTAAATCCTTCCCTAAACTTTAGTGTCTTATCCCATGACACAACATAAATACAAGTAATATGCACAATTTCTTTTTTACTTAATTGCCCTATCAATCTGTGAAGCCCTGAACAACTTGTAATGACTGTACAATTGTTTATGTACACTGTGAAGTGCTGACTGTACAGTTATTCATGTACACTGTGAAGTGCTGACTGTAGTTATTTATGTACACTGTGAAGTGCTGACTGTAGTTATTTATGTACACTGTGAAGTGCTGATTGTACAGTTATTTACGTACACTGTGAAGTGCTGACTGTAGTTATTTATGTACACTGTGAAGTGCTGACTGTAGTTATTTACGTACACTGTGAAGTGCTGACTGTAGTTATTTATGTACACTGTGAAGTGCTGACTGTAGTTATTTCTGTACACTGTGAAGTGCTGACTGTTCAGTTATTTATGTACACTGTGAAGTGCTGAATGTACAGTTATTTCTGTACACTGTGAAGTGCTGAATGCACAGTTATTTCTGTACACTGTGAAGTGCTGACTGTACAGTTATTTCTGTACACTGTGAAGTGCTGAATGCACAGTTATTTCTGTACACTGTGAAGTGCTGACTGTACAGTTATTTCTGTACACTGTGAAGTGCTGACTGTACAGTTATTTCTGTACACTGTGAAGTGCTGAATGTACAGTTATTTATGTACACTGAAGTGCTGAATGTATAGTTGTTTATACTGCTTTCTACACACTCTGGATTTGATATTAACCTTACACATTTACCTTTGTCTTCCCATTAAACAAGACATCAATGGAGCCCTGCTGTTCTCCAGCACCATGAACCGTGACCTCATCTTTACGGACCGGAACGAGTTGTCTGTCCATGTCGTAGAACTGAATCTCTGTCAGTCCAATGAGATTCTTGTGACCCCAGTTAGAGGTCAGCTCTAAGTTTACTTCTATACTTTCCTCATTTGGTGAAAATTTCCCAACTGACCTCTGAGAAAATATACATATATGTAATAAAAATATAATGCAATATTTTTATAGTTTTATAATACCACTACTTGACTTGACTAATGTGTAAATTTTTCTACACTTATTTCTTAATTATAATATAGACATATAAAATCTTCAGACGTTTTACATTATGAAAACAAATTATGTTGTTATGATTATAACAATATAAGGACGTCACAATACAGATAGCTGCAATAATGTTGCCCTATCCAATTTTTTTTTATTCTGACGTTTTCGGGATAGGGCTACAATTCCATAGGATCTCCGTAATGGTGCAAAATAATTTTATGAATAACCGATAATAAACTCTGTGTATTAGTCCCAAATGTTGTTTACATCAAAAGGAGTACCAACTTTGTGCTCGGGCATGTCTAATAAAGGTGTTTTTCATTAAATATAATGTACAGCATGCAAAATTCTTCGTCTGCTCCGCCATGCTTGTTATCGCGAGATCTCGTAGGTGGATCTAATGAAAAACCTTAGCATTGACAATCAGCGCGAAAATGTAGTTACTCGAGCCACTTCGACAAAGAAAGGAAAATCATATTGTTGCAGAAAGAATTTACACTCTGCTGTTCGGTTTTTAACTTGATATTAAATTCAAACCTTTTCGATACCGACGAAATAGCTTTCGCCTCCATACTTGTCGATTGATGTATCTACTACCTTATATGGCATATGCAAATGATTTGACAATCGGAAGTTGAAACTTCAGAACATCAAACATGGCGCACAAATATGAATCGAGAAATTGGAATTTATCGAAATTGTTGAAAACGGTAGAATAGAGCCTCACAAATCTTAAGTTGCAGGTTGTAAATTTATATATTGACTAAGGAAAATAGAATATCATTTTATTTACGTAAAGAAAGTCAGGAAATGTTTAGAATGAGCGCAAATGTTGCGGGAGTGAATCACTCCCGCATTTGCACCATTACGGAGATCCTAAGGAGTTGTAGCCCTCTCCCTAAAAAAAAAAAAAAGAAAAAAAGAAATCAGAGAGGGCTACATTATTGCAGCTACAATACAGAGGGAGTCATTTAGAGCGTATAATTGTGACGTCATACAAAGAATTTTCATTAACCTATTAAGCATAGGTCTAAATGAGCAAATGAAATGTTTTTCTTTTTCTCTCTTTTATACTAAATTGTCTGTGAAAAGTTTGTAAAAAGGAAAAAAGTAAAAATGCTGCTACAACTTCACAACAAATTGGCAATTGGCCTGGAAAAAGAGAGATAACTGATACTCCCCAATCAAGAATGATCAAGTAAAACAAATTCTATTTTTTATTTTAAAATCGCAAAAAATTAATTTCACAAATACATTTACTTCATTTCTGCGAAATTTGCAACCCCCCCCCCCCCCCAAAAAAAAACAGGGGGAAAAAATATGCCTACGGTTGAGCTCTAAGTATTGTAAATTATTAAATTATGTCTAACTATCACTGCCTATAACAATGTCTAACTATCACTGCCTATAACAATGTCTAACTATCACTGCCTATAACAATGTCTAACTATCACTGCCTATAACAATTTAAATTATGTCTAACTATCACTGCCTATAACAATGTCTAACTATCACTGCCTATAACAATGTCTAACTATCACTGCCTATAACAATGTCTAACTATCACTGCCTATAACAATGTCTAACTATCACTGCCTATAACAATGTCTAACTATCACTGCCTATAACAATGTCTAACTATCACTGCCTATAACAATGTCTAACTATCACTGCCTATAACAATGTCTAACTATCACTGCCTATAACAATGTCTAACTATCACTGCCTATAACAATGTCTAACTATCACTGCCTATAACAATGTCTAACTATCACTGCCTATAACAATGTCTAACTATCACTGCCTATAACAATTTCTAACTATCACTGCCTATAACAATGTCTAACTATCACTGCCTATAACAATGTCTAACTATCACTGCCTATAACAATTTAAATTATGTCTAACTATCACTGCCTATAACAATTATTAAATTATGTCTAACTATCACTGCCTATAACAATTTCTAACTATCACTGCCTATAACAATGTCTAACTATCACTGCCTATAACAATGTCTAACTATCACTGCCTATAACAATTTCTGGTGACAAAAAATTCTGCTTACTTTGTTTTAAATTTTAATGTTTCATTCTATACAAACTTTTGCTTAAGGGGAGGGAAAAATTGCTATTTTCATAATGATCAGTGACTGCAATCTTTACATGTATTTTTGCTATTTTCATTGAAATTTATATCTTTCAGTGTCAAATGGTTGTGAGTAAGAAACACACAAAAAGTACGAGAAACAGTGACCAACCTTTGTACTCCTGTTGACCATGTTGTTGATCGGTTTTGTGGCCTTTACTGGTTTAGAGGATGGAGAAGAGCTTGGCTTTTCCTCATTATCTGCTGACGAATCAATCCTACTGAGAACCTTCATTAACTTCTTCTGCTGTCTGCCAAAACGAATAATCTAATTAACGAGGACCTTCATTAACTTCTTCTGCTGTCTGCCAAAACGAATAATCTAATTAATGAGGACCTTCATTAACTTCTTCTGCTGTCTGCCAAAACGAATAATCTAATTAATGAGGACCTTCATTAACTTCTTCTGCTGTCTGCCAAAACGAATAATCTAATTAATGAGGACCTTCATTAACTTCTTCTGCTGTCTGCCAAAACGAATAATCTAATTAATGAGGACCTTCATTAACTTCTTCTGCTGTCTGCCAAAACGAATAATCTAATTAATGAGGACCTTCATTAACTTCTTCTGCTGTCTGCCAAAACGAATAACCTAATTAATGCTCACTGAAGACAGAACATAGTGAGGTAAAAGGACTAAACTTTGTTCTCAGATTTGGATTTCACTATAGATTTTCTTTAAAAAAGATTGAGATAAATAAAAAGAAATTGAGAAGAGATTTTGAGCTCATCTCAGTTTTAGAATTATGTCTTCAAGATGAAAAGTGTCTTGAACAACCTGTTTATCATCAAAAGTGCTTGTAAAGTATCAGACTTTTGATATGCATTTAATTAATAAGACATCAAAAAGTTGAATTCCTGGTTCTCGGGCCACCACCTGCACTTTAAAGTGCCACAAAGACATTTTCATGAAGAAATACTTTGGATGTGGTTTTATATTTTTTCTTGTATCTAATGCACAGGCTCCAAACAACACTTGTTCAATAATGCAAAGGAATATTACATTTTAATGCATGCTTACCAATAAGTTAATGTTAATTAATTTAATTTTACTTGTAACACGCAATTTAATTGGCAAAGCATACTGATAAAATTTTGTTTATATTGTATAAATGTAACTTGGTATGGGGACACCCCCTTGACAACCAAAACGGCACTACTTTTTCCTTTTCTAATTTTACATTGCACCATGGAACACCATTACGTTGATGGACCTTTGAACTACAGAGTATGAAATTGAAAATCAACAGAATTTAACGTGCACAATAAAATACTGTAATGTCCGACACCCCCCTCCGTAGTCTTTGTTTACAAGAAAAATTACATAAAATATCAATGGTAAAAATTCAAAAACAAATCTGACATATACAACGATGTCATATGTGAAATACAAAACAGCATATCAAGTATTTGCAAAATTGCTGTTTCATTATATTTTTACTTGGGGGGGGGGGGGGGATTGCTAATGAAGAATAAAATGCGTCAGGAATGTCTACAATGTAACAGATGATGTCATGTCTCATTGATTAACATGTGGATCGCTGTCTGTGAATTGCTTACATAATTCAATATGTCGGATTTAATTGGCGACAATGCTGCATGCTATGGTAAGTCATATTGTAGTTTAAATCTTTTAATAAATAAAAAATCTCATTTTCTGGTGCATGATGCGAAGTATACAAGTAGCTTATGAAGTCTTGCCTATGAAACAAGCGCCCTTGTTAGGAACGACTTCAAAGTGCATCTTGCACTGCAAAGTAAACAGCTTCGCGGTTTATAAGCATAAACTACCCCAAACCAATTTATATCGTATAAAATAAAACAAAACTTTAATTCATTCCTTAAATAAACATAGGATTTAAATCAGCCTGCATTAACATGCGTTTGAAAAATAAAATTTCAAAAATAGTGTTTCACTTTGTTTCCTGCTTGTTGCTTGATAATGACATCATTATTGATGGCAAATACATGCATCAAATGACCTTCACAAAAGAAATAGAGAAGGTCAACCCAAACATCAAAGTCCTACATTTAGCTCCTACGGTAAACTGCTACAGAGTGTTAAGGATAGGATGACTGAAAGACAGACAGATTGACAAATAACAGACAAAGCCAGTGATAGAAAATGGGGGCAACCACATCATTTTGTCCCCAAAATAAAAACATTTCCTCCTGTCAAATCTATTTCTGAAAAATAAATTTTGGCCCAAAAACCACAATATCAACTTTTCATAAGACCTTACAAACATTGTTCACCACTTAAAATGTTCTTACAACAAACACAGCAAGACCCCACTGAGGAGACTTATGGTCGTTCTTACTTTGGTTGCATGAGGAGAACTTTTTTCATGACCTCTGAGATTCTGTCGTCTGCTAGAAAGCTGCCCTGGACCCCTGCACTGCTTCCCACGTCTGTCGACTGATTGGTTTCTTTCGTGGATGGCCTCGGGGATTGTCTGATGAAGCGTGGAGAGGGTTCTGCAGTGGAAGAGGGGCGTGGGGAGGACGGAATGTGACCAGCACTGGCAGGGCGGAGTCTCTGTGGAATAAAAACACACACTATAAGTACACTGTACAAGTGAAATTCATTGTTACACTTAGCCTGTCCGAGTATTGAGTTTAGTGAATTTGGTAAAGAAGTAGGTACAGTTTCTAAAGTCATTTGGCCCAAAATATCGATGATTTCACTCAAACCCTGACATTCAAATAAGGAATGGATTAGCAAACCCAAAATCCGCTCAGTTTGATCAGCAAAATGGTTTGTGTCATATGACGAGAGCTAGAAGTTGGCATAAAATTGCAGAAATGCCATTTTCCATGAAAATATCCACAATTTCAGGTGGTTTTTCTTTCAGAAAAAATACAGCGCATGCGTCGAGCAAATTCATATTTAAGTATGATTTTCATCTTAAAATAATACACAATATATATCATTTTCATTTTGCTCGACAAATGCGCACATCTTTTCCTGAGCAATAATATGTATGACATTTGACAGTTTTCAGGCTTATTTTGAAAAAAAGGCGGGAAATGTCTTATTCATGATGTCATAATGCTATCCAATTAGGAATATCATTCTGATTTTGTTCACATATTATACCTGGCATATATTTTACTTTCTTAAAACACTGATTAAGGTTAATTCCAGACATTTTATAGAGAGAAAAATTTTGGGTCTTTTTATGTATACAATCGTACCTTGTTCTTTACAACCACCTTGAATAAACTATGTGTACTAATATATACACACTCTGTGATAAACAAAATATCTGCACAAAAACAAGCATTCTAAAGGTATTGCTAAAGTAATCCATATCTCCTACTGGCTACCAAATGATAGAGAACAAATTAAACAAATGGTCAAAATCCTTGTAACTGTGGTAAAATTGAACATGATCTGAACTTGTTCATAAGGAAGCTATTTAGCAAGTTTCACATCATTACCATAAAACATAATGAAATGAGCAAATTCCATTTGGGCTATTTCAGAAATAAATACATGGGGGGGTCGGGAGGCACCTTTTGTATATACCAAGCACCCATAAAAAAAAATAAAAAATTACCCCATGACCCATCAAATTAATAAACTCATTTTACAATGACCCATCTAATAAAAAAAAAACTAACCAGACCCACCACAAAAATATTTTTAAAAATGAAAACGGTACAAATCTTGCGAGGTTTTCGGGACAAATATTCTAGTCAATGACGCGGTAATGCCTGTGCGACATTGTATCACAGTAGTTCTGAAGAAACGATGTCACATCAACAATCAAAGGCATCTATGGCGGGAATGTTGGAAAGATTGGGAGTCCAAACGATGCTATTATCATGAAATGGGTATGGATATGTTTTTCCACGAATCGTTCGTCTTCTAATGGAGCCCGCGCCCGGAGGCCTCTATATCACCATCACACCTACTGATAAATATAACGCATCGGTACCCTCGTATAAATCAACTAAGGTTTGCCTATTTTTATTGGAAAACGGAATACCTATTGGTTTCAAAATATTCCCAAAATCGATGCACTGTAAACTGTAATAATCTACAGAATAGAGTTCGCCACCATCACGTCCAAAGGGACCCTACTAAACGCGCCTCTAATTTGAAGAGTGCCGTAATGGAAAGTTATGCATTGCAAAGAGCAACAACTCGAATAGTTCTATGTTACCTCCGATTTCCGATTTCGAAAGCAGCATTTCGAAAGCACGTTTTCAATTTTCCCTCCGACGTTTTGTAACCAACACGACAAGAGCGACAATAAAAATATTCTGAAAACTCAACACCCACGTGGCACAAAATAAACCAATAGAAACTACCCACTACCCATAATAAATATTTTTTTAACAGTCCAACCACGGACAATTAAAATATGAAAAAATACGACCACCCACACAAAAAAATATCGTTTGTCGCCCGACCCCCCCATTTGATCATTTCTGGAACAGCCCTTAATTTGATTTGTGATTTCAAAAAAAGGTAAATACTTTTTGAATTGCAGCTTAAAGAGATATTACACAAACAATCATTTGTTACCTATGTAATCTGAAGACCTTGAACTTTTGACCTAAATAAAACATCTTTTGTGATAGACACTGGATGAATAGTTTTATCATCCAGAAACCATTTCTTTCCATATGTAAGTTGGTGACTTTGACAATAGGAGTCATTCCTTTTTTACAAAGAGATTCTTCATTTTAAGTTTCAGAGCTAGAGCTCTGATAGGCATTTGAAAATATCTGTAAACCATTGGTAGCAGTTTCTTGGAATACATGTTTTCTGTTCATTGTTGGTACATACATGTATTCTTTTATCCATTGTTTACCTGTTTAGGGGTTGGTGGCAGTTTTCTGGGTGTCTCTTTCTTGAGTTTTGAGGCCTGTTCATTCTCGGCCCTCATGGCTTCTAACACAGCTGATGCCTCTTCATCTGTGTCGATTCTCGTCTTTGCGTTGACGCGACTTGCTGACAATGGACGGACGGAGGGCTTCTTCTGGTCTAAAATGAGTTGTCAAAATGACAGTATGATTTCTTGATTCAAAATTCAGTGGCACACGATGTAAAATGGTAAAGAACTTATAACTGGTAAAATTTTCTTTATCCAATAAATATTGATAGTTAAAAAAAACATTACTTCAGGATTAAACATTTTGAAATCAAATAAAACTTGCAACATGATGTACATGTACTTTCTGCAAATGCATATTTTCATTTTAAAATTTTGTATCATGCACATGTACTAATCTATCAGGATTCATATTTCAGCAGTCAGAACAGAATTATAAACCTGCTTACATATACTGACATCTATAGCAATCAATCAGACTTGCACCAAATAATTTATGACCTATGATTGTACTAAATTTTGAATATACTGATTATAGAATACATAGCGGTGCTCCCCATAATGCAATAATCCGTGTTATGGACACAGCAAAATTATTAGGTATGGGAGAAAGTTAAAACATGGATATGATTATATACATGGACTCCATCAAAAATATAAAGCTCACCTCTGGCTTTGATAACTGTATTACTTAAAATCATTCATGCAGACCACTATGCATGGGTGAACCATGGTAATAGGAGAGAAAGCTAATCTGCCAGGTGCTTGTTTGCTTGACTAGACTCCTAGCTGTTGAATAGCAGTTTATCCCCATTTAAATAACAGTTTGTGTCACTTGATGTTGCCAATGACTTCTAAGTAGCAATGTAGGGGTAGAATATTGGTATTTTTCACTATTAGTATCTTTCAGCATCAAAAATAGGAGCGATGCGACACGCTCTGTATTTCTTCATTGACTATTGTGTTTATATTGATGTTGCAATACTGATTGTAAATAGTGTTACAGCAATCACATATTTACAACCAGTCAACACATAAAGACCCAGGCATCTTTCATGTATCCCAAAATAAGTAATTTCATACAGAACATAAATATCAATGATTTTGATTTTACATAACACTGTGAAAGTGTGACTGGATCTAGACAAACTGATGGAGAGACCCCATATGAAGTGACCTCTGTCATTTAAACGTACATGCATTTATAGCTTAGGCAAAAAAAAAAATAATTGTGTAGTTTCGGTTTCCAGACCTACCCTATTTTTCAATTCCAGACCCTAATTTTGATGACTTCCTGAGTGAGAATTGCATGCTTTTAATTTATCAGTGATTGGGAAGGACATGCGCCCTGCGCCATAGTCCCATGCAGGTGAAAATTGGTGCATTAAATTATCTAATTCAATGCGCCAAAGTGTGCATTCATTATCGATTGTAACTTACGTTTTTTTCTCAAGAATGAATTGGGTACGACTTACTTATTTTTTGTACTTTCATTTTTAATTCCTATGTATTCTGATACACCGAATCTCATTGGTTGAAGCAATACAAATCAAAATAAATAACCAATAAACTATTTCCTCTTACATCACATCTCATCACGTCTTCTCATGCTTATACTCAATTACCTTAGCGTTTAAGCTTCAGAAGTCCAAGGACTGATATAGAAACGACAGAAAGTGAAAAAAAAAACAAGACCGTCTTCAAATACCAATGCCAATAAACGCAATGATACCATGGAGAAGGGGACATTGAAACAAAGAAGAAAAATTTTCAAGAGTGGTGGAAAAGATCTGGTCATGGTTCAGAGTTTGAATTAAACAATGTTCCACTGCACATTTGCTATTTATTGAAAATGGTCATTCAAAATATGTTGATGGCCCATTAAATCTAAATATGACCCATTGAAAACTTGAAACGTGGGGCCATGGTCCCATAGGCCATTTTGGCCTTCCCAATCACTGATTTATCATCAAATATCAATTGGAGTTACACACCTTTTTCATACTTCATCCACAATTTTTTTTTTTTTAAATCTGACCTACCTACCTATCCTATTTCTGTAAAGTATGGAATAGGAACCATAACTACAATTTTTTGGCCTTACATAGACACTATAAAAACTCTTACTTGATTGGAGAGTGGAGGCGGGTCTGGGTTTGGCTGGCTCTTTCCTCTTGGATTTGAATTCACTTAAATCCTCATCCAGATTTTTCTTTCTTGAAGCTGCCAAATTCTTCTGAACTTTAGCTGTAACCAGGTAAATGAGAATCTCAAGCTTGTTCATTCAAATGTCTGCATATCTAAGATCATGACACATAATTATCAAAATCACAAGTATATCTGTTCTTTGAAATGCAGATTCTTTTAATAATAATTGTTTGACACTCCTTTCATCAATAACAAAAATTGGCAGATTCAACAAATACATTTAGACGACAAATGCTACTATGATCCCTGTGACAGTGTAACAGTTGATGTTAATATTGTAATGCTAATACGTGATCCCTGCGACAGTGTTGATATTAATATTGTAATGCTAATACATGCAGATCCCTGCAACAGTGTAATTTCTTGGATTGCCATTGTATATCTTAAATGCATTTTAAATATTCTGTGCAAAATTTATGATTGCATACATAGCATAAATTAAACCCATGTGAGCATAAATTAATCCCATGTGAGCGTAAATTAATCCAAGACGAGCATAAATTGATCCCATGTGAGCATAAATTGATCTCATGTGAGCATAAATTAATCTCATGTGAGCATAAATTAATCTCATATCAGCATAAATTGATCTCATGTGAGTATAAATTAATCCCATGTGAGCATAAATTAATCTCATGTGGAAAAAGTACATTTTCAGTATGTCCGTACAGTGCATTACATTTGGTTGGATGTGTATTGTTTAACGTTTCACTCAAGAATCTCTCATTCATAAGAAGATGTCACCATTGCAGGTGAAGTGCTGCAAAATTTAGGCCTATGATCAGGACTTACGGCCTTTCAGCAGGGAGGGATCTTTATCACGCCACACCTGCTGTGACATGGGGCTTTTGCGGTCTCATCCAAAAGACCGCCCCATTTAGTCACCTCTTATGACAAGCTAGGGGTTCTAGGGACCTATTCTAACCTGGATCCCCAAGGGTAATATTACATTTGTACAAGACCCCTGTGACAGCGTTAAGATTGTAATGTTAATACATGACCTCTGTGTTGGTATTGTAATGCTAATATATGAACTCTGTGTTGGTATTGTAATGCTAATATATGACCTCTGTGTTGGTATTGTAATGCTAATACATGACCTCTGCGTTGGTATTGTAATGCTAATTAGGTGCACACAGCCTATATATACAACTACTGCAGATACACATTAAGAATTGAAGAAGTCTGTACTCCAATGGAATAAAATACAAACAATATTGAGATTTATTACATGCAATAAAATACAAACAATATTGAGATTTATTACATGCAATATCTACAAATATTTACATGTAAATAAATACAGGTTTATTCCAGAGAAGCTTTAGCCTATTCAGGAGTCCCATTTTTTTTTTATTTTAGGATAGATCAATCATTTTAGAAAAAACTTACACTTAGTAGGAGGTTTATCTAGCTCTAAAACAATAGTATCTGTGGGTTTAAAAGAGGGTGGTTTGCGTTTGTCCCTGTTGTCCAAACACACGCTGTCCATAGCTGGGACCAAGTCCTCCTCAATATCCTCCTCAGCAATGGGGGATGCCCGCCCCGATTCTCCCTCATCCTGTTAGACACGTACACAACTACCATGTAAATCACAACATACAATCAATAGTTTTATATAACACTTAAAGCAGTATCGTATTTTCATCAACTAATCAATCAAAGGAAACATCATTCCTTTAAACATAACCACACCACCCATCTGTTGCTCATTGGATCCATCACACAAAATGTTGAATCCAGATCACCCACAGCTTCAAATTCAATAAGATATGAAGTTTTATCTTCAAACATTTTGTGGAGAGTGAAAAGAAAATTGTTCCCATCTGGATGTACAAACACACGGGGTTAATTACTTGTTGCCTCTAGTAAGTAAATTTAATAGCATACATTTTTATTTATTTGAACAATTTTTCAAAGAATTTCTTTGACTTCATTATCTTCGAATGAAAATTTTACCCATAAAAAAAATCTTCAAATGAAAATATATGACAGTAACTTCACATCCAACAATAATATCAAAAGTAACAATTGTTGATAAGTACTGAATCCATTCTATAATATCTGATACCTATAAATCATATGTTCTAAGAAGTTTATTCACAAAGATTTCTTTTTCAAACTACTGATTTCAAAAACATGCTGTAAAATTCATATAAAGAAACCATTACACGTACAGTCGCACATAATGACACATGTATAAAATATGTCTATAATTGAAAGACTCAGTACTGGGAAATGCACAAATTTTAAACATAACTGAATATCATAATACAATGGAAATCACTCCAACTTCTGTTAATTTGGGAATAACATCATGCAAACAGATTACATTGATAACATACAAAAATTAAAACAAAACTGTAGTTCCATGCACTTAGAGATAGTAAAATGCATAGATTTGCTATAATGGATTTTTTTTAAGTTACTATATCATTGTTCAAACCCCTCCCATTTCTTTAATGCCTGCCAATGTAAATCAAGTATATGTATTACAAGAAGAGCAAAGAAAGCTCAAATTTCATAGCTCATCATCATTCTGAAAACTCTTCTGATTTCTAGTACACTTTGTATTGTGTATTTCATGTTTGACAAAACAATTATTCCTATAATACTGTACTTGAAGTCAAAATCACTCATAAAATAAACCAAGCAATGTGAAAATGCTATTACTAAGCATAATTAGCGGTCCCATGTATGTACAGTGTACGTAACCTACAGACTCTCAGTCCGTTATACTGAGCACGATCAGCTGTCCCATGTATGTACAGTGTACGTAACCTACAGACTCTTAGTCCATTATACTGAGCACGATTAGCTGTCCCGTGTATGTACAGTGTACGTAACCTACAGACTCTTAGTCCATTATACTGAGCACGATTAGCTGTCCCGTGTATGTACAGTGTATGTAACCTACAGACTCTTAGTCCATTATACTGAGCACGATTAGCTGTCCCGTGTATGTACAGTGTACGTGTACGTAACCTACAGACTCTTAGTCCATTATACTGAGCACGATTAGCTGTCCCGTGTATGTACAGTGTACGTGTACGTAACCTACAGACTCTTAGTCCATTATACTGAGCACGATTAGCTGTCCCATGTATGTACAGTGTACGTAACCTACAGACTCTTAGTCCGTTATACGCATTCTAAATGATGAACACAAACTGCCCGATTCCAAGACACTAAACAATGGCAGTTTACATTAGTTCTATAATATGGAGAAGAGAGAGTGATCCAACACTCAAAACTGGGTGGACAGGACTTTAAGCTAAAAAGTGTGCAGTGTCTCTTTGGATCACGTTATTGTAATGATAATTATGTACTCCCTTATGCATCTTTAGATACACATTTTTGAAATGATGAATGTATTCCAAATTATCAAAAAGATAAACATATATTGAAATTATTTTTAGTGTACACAATTTTTGTCCGTGATATGGTTGATCCCTTTCCACGAAAATGAGCGTTGATGCATTGTGATGTCATCAGTTTCAAAGAGAAGTGATCTGGATTCAGACCACCACAGTGTGGTAATCCGGAATGTCAGATAACACTCTGTAAATTTAACAGTATTCAGACACGGATTGTTGATGGGTATACATGTACATGTATAATAAAAGAAAATCACTTATGGCCACTAATTCAAGAACATTACAACAATGAACTCAGCTTGTAGTCATATTTTTTATCACAGTGAATGCCTTGTACCCTTTAAGAAATTGTCCCCAGTACCCTTTAAGAAATTGTCCCCAGTAAGTAAGCCCATTTTACTATCTGACATATCAAACAAAATTCGACTATATGCTCCAGGATGACATAATGCAATTCCACTGTGCTTGAGGATGATGTAATAATGCATGAGTATATTCATTAATTGTAAATAACATTTCTGATATTAACTGATGTGATATGAAATATTGCATTTAAAGACCATGTCATATTTGTAACAAAAACCTGAAAATATACATGCAGATACATGTATTTACTAGACCTGTGACCAGCCATTTTGGTCAATGCATTCTGGGATTTCCTCTTCAACTGACAAATCCTACATAAGAATTTTAAAACACCTGCGTTTTCACTATGCATGCACTTTCATCTTTTCTTCCTGCTTTACCCTCCAGATTCATAGGAATTTATAAAAAAAATTCTTAATTGTATTTTCATGTTACATGCAGAATGATATATTTTCAACTTAATATGTATATTTGTGATAATTCAAACTTTCTAAGCATTTTAATTTCAATTATCAAAAGAAAATTTTTCCTTACACTGCTAACTTCCTTGGCCAAGCTCTCTTGTAGATTTCTATTCATTGCCAGGCTCTGTCGAAGTTTCTGTCAAATAAACAGGATTCTTACAATATAAGACACTTAACAAACAATGCATTGATTCTCACTGTCAAATAGAATAATCTTTCTGTGATATACATGTATAAAATTCACACAAACAGTTTTTGAAAATATTACTCAATGCTTACAATCAATATGAGGAAAATAATTTTTTTTTAGAAATAAATTTTTCATGCTACCATTTCCTTTAGCAGGTTTAGAAATAACTATTTTAATCTGCTAGTGTCTATATAAATCCCAACATTTATACTGAGTAGCATCTGTGTATATTGTGGAGTCTTTATTTCACGTGAGTACTTAATAATACTGTGAAATGATTTGTACAGTCAAATCGAAAGAACAAGAATTTGAGAATGAACTGTTAATCTAGAGTATTGAACAGGTATTTCATCAATATATAAAAATAGAAGGAAATAATTTTATTTCGTAAGTGGTCCTCCTTGTTAAATTGTGTGATATAATTCCTCACATGATATAGAAATATTGCAGTCTAGTCCGATACAGATTATTTGCTGACAACATTACATGGCACAGATACTAACATTGAATGTTTCACACTAATTTCACAGTAATAAAGTGTCCTGTACACAGCTTTAAATCCCCTTTAAGTTACAATATTGTCAGGGTTTTTCGAACAAAATCAGTTTTCGTCCCTTTAAATATTCCAGTTTGCATAAAAGCTATGGTTATGTTCTTGTCATTGATAAGTCCTTCAGCAAAAGTAGGAAATTGTGAGACTGCAGTGAAAATAAGACTTTACATACTGTATCTGCTTAGAAATCTACCATTCCACCCTCCTCAGAGGAAGCTTACCTTGATGTCAGCTATACTGAGCATGAGTTTTTCATTCTCCTCTTCTGATTCTGACTCTGACTCGGGTGGTGGGGGTTTGGATTTAGTTGATTTCCTCTGTTGAACAGCTGGTGCTGAGTGAGTCTTTTTGAGTTCTGGCTTTGATGGAACACTTTTTGGCGGAGAATTCTTAACTGGTGACTTATTGAACTTGGAAGCATCGATTTCTATCTCACTATCAGAATCTTCATCCTCATATGAATCAAACTGAAAGTTACATCGACATTCACACTTTAAATATTCTATATAACAGTACATGTATATCTATCTTCTATACATACATATATATAAATATATTTTATTTCTGATTAACATATATATACATATATATATAAAGCACTATAATCCAACAGCACTCAACATCCAAAGTGTCGGATCTAATAGTAGATACAAGGTCAAATAATAAATGAGGAAGGGACAGGTCGTCCTGAAAATTTGACAATTCAGTTGTTCGTGTTGTTGGTCATTTTTAGTCCTTTATATATATTTAAACATACATATACATATATATATCTAAATAGAAAGAGTTGATATCACACAAATATTGTATTCAACATGTGTGTGCAGGGACTGAAATTAATTTCCAACTAGCAAAATTGAGCTTTTACTAGCATTTTTCAATCGATTACTGTTTTACATGAATTTAAGAAAACAAGCATGTCTCTTTATCAAAATTTTGGGAAAATCTTTTAAAATCTCCTTTAAAGTGCAATAATAAAAATAAGATTGCGAATTCTTTCATTTAAAATTCAATGAATTATCAGACAACATGCATGGTGCGGGTCATACGGTACACTTGTGTGGCGTACTCGCTGTCCAGAGATCTACCACCTATTTACAGCATCATGTGGATTGAAATATTGAATACTGTTTGCGCCAATTCAAACTATACGTTCAAAACTTTTGGAAATTTCATCTAAAAAAATTCTAGTTGAAAAGAAAACCCCGCGAACTCGAAGTGTTTGACTATAGAGTACAGAAGGACACCACGTAAACAGTCACACACTGTCATGTGTTGTTTCATGTAGACACGGACGAGATCAATATGCTTGCTATTTACACCAGACGTCTCCGAGACGTCCGAAGTAGGCCATCTTCGACATCACTGACTGAGATGACCTTGGCCTTAGTTATTTATTCGATCCACGTTTACTTTTTCAATACTTGTATATTCATTCTGTAAAGCATTTCTATGCACAAGACAAAATTATTGTAAACTTCAAAGTACAGCCAATAAACCGAGGAAATCCGGGAAAAAGATCGGGGTTTTTTCACTCGCAAAAAGTTGCGATCACTTGTGATTTTTTACTCGCAAATTCAATTTTTAACTCGCATTTAGCGAGTATTTCCCCTTAATTTCGTTGCCTGGTGTGTGTGTGTGCGCACATGTACATAGCAAATGGTTACTTTAAAAACAAATTAGTGAACATGTACAGATGTTTTATATTCACAGTGATATTTTCTGAAGAGCTGATCCATGTTTGCAGTTCTACAGATATCTCTTCATTACAATAAGACAAGTATCATATAAATATTAAAAAAAAATTAACTATTTATCAAACTTAAATCAACGTCCTGAATGAATTTTAACTTCAGTTCACCCCAGTAAAAAACCTATATCAGGGGGAAACTAACATCAAACATACATGTAAAAGTATAACACCCCTCAAGGCTATAGCAAAGAGTACCTTCTTATGTTTTCTATCCTCTTCTTCACTGTCCTCAAAGTCATCCTCATAATTTCCTGTCACTATCTCTACATGAATAAAACCAACATTTATTTACCTTACTGTGATGCATTTTTGTACGAAAAGAAATTGCTGTTCTTATTTGAGCAATTATAATGACATAAAAAGATTAAATTGCTCTAATAAGACCATAGACTCTATTTATGATAGTGCTATTGCATGTTTTTGTTGAGTAATGTAATTGTGTCAATGTCATTACTTTTACAGTATCAAATTACACTGTAGACAGTAAACTGACTGAAGACACTAAAGTGAAGCTCCTTCCTTACCCGGGGCTTTTAAGTGACATTTTTCCCCGCGCTCTGTTTTAATGTTGACCGATCCTGCCATCCAGTTCCTCCGACGTTCACGGGCAGGCGCCGTTTTAACTCGTTTTTTCTCCTCCATCCTCCGCTTCTCATCTGCAGCCAGTCTATCAAGATCTCTGTGATCTATTACGTTTTTATGATGAATGTCTATAACACAAACAATACAAATCAACTTAAGACATCCTATCTTTACAGTCATGTAATGCATTTACAAAGACAGATGCTTCTATTTCTTTACAAACATTATGCACTGTGCATGTGTTTCTTTCTATATTGCTAATCATAGGGAGTTGAAATCATTGTAAGCAGAACATTTTGTTTTGAGATTACCACCAGCGGTCTTGAGTCTCTGCCTCTCTGTAGCTGGCTCCGGTGAATCCATGCTCTCTTCATTGCGAGATGACCCCCTTTGCTGCTTTCTTCCTGCATTGGCACCACTTACATAAATAGAGAACCCTTGTTCCTTTCTTTCATTGTCTATCTGTTTCTTACTCTTCTTTCTCATTTTCTTCAGCAGTCTGAAAGCAGCATTTTCTTCAATAATTAGATTAAGATTCAGTGTTTGACTATAGATACATTGGGGAGGGGGTGGGGGTAGCATTATAACAGATCTGGGGAGTACTGGACTTAGAACACTCCTGGCATGCTATACAAGAGAAAAAACCTACCAACTCAAATTTTATGAAAATTTAATTGTAACAGAAAAACTAGATGTGTCAATGACACAAATGCCCCAGTTGACATTCAAGTTAAAAATATTCAAGTCCAAGGATGTGAAAATAACACCAAGTGCAAATGATACAAAAACAGAATACCACATTGGTACTTTGTTTTCTTGAATCAGTTGTAAAGAGAATTGAATTACATTACTTTTTTCATGTTTTAAGAACATAGAAGTGCAAGGTGGACCAAATAATGAATTGTTCAGATATTAATTACTTAATTACTAAGGAAAATGAAACTTGATCTGTAATTTATTATGGTAAAGGTACATACTAAATATCTGCTAAAAGAACATCAGAAAAAACAAATGTGTCAAAGTGACACGAATGCCCCCACCAAAGGGTATTAACTCTGCCAAAAGTTATCTGACTAAACCCTTGTACATACTTCACCTGCACATTTTTAGGATTTATATCTACATGTATATCCCAAATCTGAATTCAAAATCTCCATGTCTGAATGAGATAAAGAGTACAAACTGAATTGTTTGAAAAGTTTTAAAAGTCCAAGTGGCTTAACTCTTCCAAAAATTATTCGACCGGAACCAAATATGAACTTGATCTGCATATTTCAGGAAGTATCTATATCTCAAATTTCAATTCAAAATGTCCATGTATGACTGATATAATGAAAATGCATTGTTTGAAATTTTCTAAGCCCAAGGGGTACAACTCTGTCAAAAGAAAATTATTCAGTCAGAGCCAATTAAAAATCTTATCATGATATTCTCATGATGAATCTATATAGTACCACATTTCAGTTAAAAATGTGCCTCTGTAGCAGAGATAATGAATGGAAACTGAATTATAATGGAAAAGGGTGGCACTATATGCCCCAGGTATTTCATGGAAAATAGAAATTCCAGTTAAACAATGAATAACTAGAAATTTTCAAAGACTATGGCCAATAACTTTCATAAAAATAGGTGAATTGACACGAAACTTCAACTTGATCTTAAGCGACATACCCAGCAAAGTAAAGGTGCAGAAAACTATGATGGAATGACAGAAAGGAGGGGGTAACACTCGAAGTCTTAATCATTTCATGATGGGGGTATAAAAAAAATTCTATTACAACTTTTCATAATTACCATTTATCATTGTAAGTGTACATACAAAGTGGATTTAAAGTGGGATTCATATTTTAGCATTTTTGGCAATGAAGCAAGAGTGTAAATTAATGGCTAATGGTTGCACTAAAATATGAAAATTTCTCTTTATTCATCATCATGGATATGGAAAAAGTGCTAAATCATGATAATGCAAAACAGCGTATCAGCTCCAATTGTGCAGAATTTTAAATACTCTGAAATAAGTACTAATGCAGCATATTTTACCGTTTAAAGAGTTATAAATACCTGTTTCTCTCCTGCAACAGAACTAGATAATCTTCGTATCCAGGTAACACTTCTTGCAAAGCTGCTTTCTATGTTAAAGTAAAAAAAAAGTAATGTAATAGTGGAACAAAACACAATGCAAGAAATATGTTACTTCAATATTGAATGTATTTCCAACAATTACATTTATCATTAGTTATAGTGTACATGCACATGCAAATTACATTTGACCGTAAATCAAAAATCTATGTCTTTCCTCTTTTAAACCAACCAAAAAAATTCCTCTCATAACAAAAGTATATCCTGGAATCGTTCAGGGAAATGTTATGTATCCATGAAAAGATCAGCCATGCAAAAACTTGTAAAAATGATCTGCTCATTGAACATCATTGCATTGTATTACCAATTTTTCAAAGATTTTTAGCCAAAAAATAAAATATTTTCCCTCCCTACCTAACATATCAAACTGGTTAGTCTCAAAAGGGACACAAGCAAAATTCCATTGAGTTTGATCAAATTAAAGCACCTTTGAGCGTACATAGTGTTTGAAAAGGGTGCTATATAAATATGGTATTATTATCAATGAATTATCATTGATTTAGCATCGACAAATTGCATATTGACAAGGACACACAAATACTTAGTATACTATAGGGGTGCAATGATACGCTTACCTCACGATACGATACGTATCACAATACAGACCTCACGATACGATACGTATCGCGATACACAGAAGATACTAAGAATAATAACCAATTACATTGATTTTGGTATCATTTAATGTCTCTTTAAAGCTGCATATTTTTCTGTCCTGGATGGGTGCTTGTATTTCGGTTCCAGTGTTGATAACATTTGTTTGAACCCCTCACTCTCAACAATCGAATATGGCCGCATGTCCGTTGCAATAAATATTTCAATTGAACGTGATATATTCATTGACTGGGGCGAGTTTATTGGCATCTTAACTTTTATAGCATCTTGCAGGCGCATTTGTGAATGTGTAGGAACCTTCTTCCGAGTGACAGACAAATCGATGCAGGGGTGATGCCTTTTCATGTGTGTTGTCATGTTCGAAGTGTTCCCCGATTTGTACGACACATCAGAAAAACAGTGCTTGCAAGTTGTAACATTGGAAACAGGGACTTGCTTACCGTTTTCTGTTGTTTTTCGGAAACCGAAGTGCTCCCATATGGAAGATTTATGGCTTGCTGGAGGAGCAATTAATTCAACAGAACCACGTTTTCCACTACCGGAAGCCATTTTTACAACGTAAATTTAGAACCAAAGCGGACAATTCATATAAATCCGGACCGAGAATACCGAACCGAGGTACAGTATGGCATATCGAGAATCGAACCGTAGCATAATATTATCCAGATATACCGTCTCACGGTTTATCGTTGCACCCTTACTTAGTATACTAATAGTTAATAAATTGCTAATAAAAGTAAGTCATTATCTATGATCATACTTGCAATCAATCACACTTACCTGCAAATTCTTTTTCTGTTCCTCAGTACTAGGAATTTTTTTCTTAGAATATCCATGTCCTATTAAAAAAAAAACCCCACGCACTTGTAAATCGTAGTTATAAATATTCTTCGTCCTATATACTCTCTTTCAAAATGATGACAGAAATCCTCAATAGAAAAAAATCTTTTCTTACATACTTTCACCACAATCAACAAGAATTAGGAAATTCTCTTTGTGTAGGACACCACATCATCATGGTGCACGGCAGGTGGTTAGAAGAGTGTTATACCGAGCAAAGCTCGGACGGACCTAAGGCCCGTCCGCGAAGCAAGGCTCTAAAGGTAACACGTATGTAAAAGAAAAAATGAGAAAATCAGCAAATGAATAGAGATAATCTCTACATACGTTCACTGAAAATTTTATGATCCATATGGGCGCCGCCATATTGCTTTGCTAATTAGTTGCTTCTAGAGTTATTCATGTTTTAATTTTGAATGCCAAAAATACAAGACTGACGTGTAATGTGTAATTGAAACACCCAGTTTTTTAAAAATGAATTGTGTAATTATCATTGTAACAGTTTTTAGCCAATCATTAGATAGAAAAACAGTAATACGACTAAATAGATGAACGAGTTCATGAGTTTCATTAAATAAGAATATACGATATACTTCCTACTTTTTTGCAATTTTGAATTTAGTGGTTAATTTTGTTTAGTTTAACGGCCTTTTTTAATTGCAAACAGGGTGTATTGTTGTTTATAATTGTTTACTTTGAAAGAGAAAAAAGTCGAGGCTACATGTGACGTCACAATGCATGGTTTACGTCGCCTTGCGTTTCATTTCCCGCGTAAAATGAATAGGCGGATCATATAGAACTGTTATGCCCATATATCCCCTTTAATATTGAAATGTTACTGAGTATTTAGCGCAAGCAAAATTTCATTAAAAATTTATATTTTTAAATGAATCATTATCTACCGTATTTAACGGAATCATGATTATCACTTGGGACACACTAATGACCATTTCATGCTTCGCTCGGTCCAACGGTCACACCGTATACATATTATTTTAAACCAATTGCGTATAACAATGACCATTTTAAAAACTTCAGTGTGCTTTGAAGTAAGGCAATACATGATGAAATCTACCAGGAATCGAACCCAGGACCCCTGCATTACTAGTCAGGTGCTCGAACCACTGAGCTATCCAGGCCAATATCCATAGTCCATATAGCCCTAATTACTACATTCCTCCCTCATTAATTTATCTTCGCCCTCCAAGACACACACAACCCTGGTTCTTTTCAAATCCAGGGGTGGTCAACGGCACCAAATGTAGTATATGAGAGAGGAGAAAATCTTGGATGGATCTGGAATCGAACCCAGGACCTCTAACCACTGAGCTATCCAGGCCGATATCCACGGTCATTATAGCCCTAATTACTACACAATTATGGCCATGAACTAAAAAACTGACCGGTAATTAGATTCTACAGTTGATTTCATAGTCGTTAGAATGGTAATTTCAGATTCTGCATGTTGCATATATCGAGATTTCAACAATTGGTGCATTCTTCAATTCTTTTCCCTAGAAACATTCTGTTTTAAATATTTCTTAGTCTAGACACTTTTAAGAACTTACTATCCATTGTTGCATACACTTCGTCACTCTAGTTTGTGTAATTATGACTTCAACTTGTTGCTGTTTGGTGTAGTTTACATTGACATTCCTCCATTGAGAAATGTTTGTTCACAGAGCATGCGTGTGATCTAAGTCACAAATAATCTTCAGATCGCGTTTTAT
>NC_079167.1:39650368-39667868 GCF_947568905.1 Ostrea edulis
GAGGAGGCAGTGTTTTTGATGGAAACGGTGTGTATTTTAAAACAACATTCTGTTTATAAGAAGTCATCTCAGTCCCTTTATTTTGGTTCTTCACTTATAATACTTGTTTTGTATTTAATCATCGAATTGAAATATAAATTTTGGATGCAAGCACATGTATGACATAATTGTCCCCTCGCGCAACTAATTGCGAAGGGGATGTTGCATCGTTATTTACGCAGGGGGGGGGGGGGGGGGGGATTTACACTAATACGGAATATCAGAACCATTATTTCGTCTCCGATTAGTATGTCCAACGAGATCTCGTTTTCTGCGTGAACTTGGGCAACTTTTTCAGTAAACAAGCACATGTAACTTACTAACTATCAGATATAGTGAGTTTAGGGACAGTTTAGCGTCATATTTGAAAGTTGAGGGGTGGGAAACAAAAGAAGAAGAAAAACGGCACCCGTTATATTGATTTGAAAAATCTTAGCAAGAAAAGCTGTTCTGCTCATACTCCTAAATCGTAAAGGGGGTGGGGGTGGGTGAGGGTATCCTTTAGTACATGTATGAGTTCCATCAATTTAACCTTGCATTTACACTACCATTCACCGCTACTATTAACGATATCAAGTGACCAGCTAATAAATCGATCTTTGCATGTACTAATAACAAATGTATGTGATAATTTAACGCGATGTCAGGAAAAGGGTGGTGGTGGTCTGGAGATCTTTCGTTTTATCTCTGCTGCCGAACTTCAGTAATTTAATCCAATATCTCATGTTTTGGTACCAGGGCATTCATTTGCAACATTCTGAAAAATAATCTTAAAGCCAGGCAAATATCACCAATTTGTATGTACAAGAGTTGCCCAAGTGACGCATAATTTTCGCAACTTCTTTTTCTGAAGAGTTCCAAAATTTTCTAGTTCCGATATCCCGTATTACGTGGTCACATAATAAGCACATAAATTTCACCCACGTGTTTAGTTTTAGATATTTGATTTAATATATACTATTGTATTCATTGCTTATTCAGACACATAATGTTGGATGTGGAAAAATGCATACTTAACCCCCAGCTTAAGTAACCACTTTAACAGTATTTAATTCCATGTCAGATTAAATTTCGTTATTTTCATGTCTAAATATGACCCAAGCTTACACAAATTTGTTTGTGAATAGGTGTTTTCGATGGCACACTTCATCAAACAAATAGTATATAAAAGGCATGTGTATCTTAATGGTATTCAGCAAGTTAGTATTGCAGATCAGAGACATTGTTTATACTTGTATGCATACATTGTATGTAATTTTTAAGTGATCATAAACAATGAAAATTAATCCACATGAAGTCATGTTTATTACAAAAACGACAGTTTTCCCCAGCGAAATTATTCAATTTCAATTTATTTATTGACATCACCATGTTGGCATACAGTATGCTGGCAAGAATCATCACACTTCATACACTAGTGTATTTTCATGAATGAAATTTATTTCTTGAATGGACAGTTTATAGTAAAAATGATAAGTTATATGTACCTGTAAAATTGTTTTTGACAGAACACTCTTGAGGTGTGTTATAAAGGTTTACCCATTAGCATTCAACAGGCCTACGCTGAGTTCCTGAAGAATTTTAAATTTGAGGAGTACTTGGTTTATGCTCATTTGAGACGAATTGGATATACAGTTCTTCGTCACCAAGGCAGGTAAGATGTGTCTCAGCAAATCACTCCTATCATGTCAGTACCTGAAACTGGTACCATATCTAAACTGAGTTTTTTACAGGAATTCATAATCTACCCTTAAAACTAGTGTTGAAAGATATCGTAAGTTAGCAATGAGAAGCCCCAAAATATTACTTACATCGTTGTCACCAAAGTCCTGGTATACTGGTATAGGGCTGTACTACCTTTTTCTAATTAAATCCAAAATATATACTGATATAAATGTTATAAAACCAGAAGCTTTAATAAACAAACCAAAGTCTCTTAGAAAGGAGATACAAAGGATAGCAATGCATCCTCATATTGTAAAAGCTTTTGTGTGTATATATATATATATATATATATAATTTGATTTTACTTGTTGCACGCAATTTGATTGGTTCATTTCACTCTATCAACATTCTTTATATCGTATAAATAAAGTTGCCCTTTAGTCCCGCTATATGACGTTATAGGAATGACGTCACAATACATTTGGCCGTTTAATTTCCATTTTGTTGCTACGGCGATATTGGTCCGCATCATATTAAATTGATATTTTTTTTATAATTATCTACCAAATAATATCAAATTCGGTTTACTAAATTAAATTAAAAGGAATGAAAGTAATTTTTATTTGTTTTATATGATATAAAGTAAGTTGGGACAGTTTATGCAATTTCATAAACCGCTTTGCGGTTTATAATGCGTAAACTGCCCCGACATACTATGTATGGTATAAAACAAATAAAAATTACTTTCATTCCTCAAGTGAAATAATTGATAGATTTGATTATGTGATATTGTGTTTATAGGTTATTGAGTACAAAGTATGAAAGAAAGATTAAGCTGGACAAGCACATTAACCTTAAAAAGAGAAAGAAGAGGGCAGATATGCAGTCTCCATCACTGACAGATAAAGACACCGGAGACATGCCACAGAAAAGAGCTAAACTTGTTGGAAATGATGAAGTTCATGAAGCATCACAAACTGCAAACATGTGTATCTTGTACAAGGAGAATGGTAAGTCCAGTTCACATGCAAGCCAGAATGACTTCCAGAAAATTCTAAGGACAGAAAGTGAAAATGTGACATCTTCAGTTAATGAAAAGCAAAGAACAGATCTCTATATGAAAGCAATGGAGGAAGGTGAAAATCCACAAAAGACAGCAGATTTAGGTGCTATGAAAATTAGGGATCAAATTGTCGATACTAAGCATGGTAAAATTGTTACTGAAGCCTGGGAAATGGGAGAAAACAGTGCAGCAACCAAATACAGTGTGTGGAATTTTGATGAGATCAAATTTCCAGATATGGGTGATTCTGGATGTCTAAAGGAAAAAGGAGAGATCCTGCAAAGATTTCTGCCAGAAGGGGTCCCTCCATTGTCAACCCACAGGATTGATGTAGATCATTTGTTCAAACAGAGACTAAAATCACAGGGATTTCAAAAGTCCAGATTTAAATATGGACAAGACCTAGATGATTTCAACCTAGAATTTTCATGTGATGTCTTGCAACGTGTTGAAAAAGTTTATGCATCCAACTGGAGAGAGTACAAGGAAAAAATGATGGAGTCGAGGGAGAAAAATGATTTTGTTTCTCCAGTGGAACATTTGTGGAAAGATGAAGTTGTCCCCCTTGTTAGACCAGATGAGGCTCTGAATACAGGTGATTAATACTCTATAATTAATTAAGTATAGTTAAAGAAATGTTTGTAAAAAGTGAGATTTTCTCACCTAATCACCAGTGTGATATCAGCATTAGATATAAATCATGTTTGGTTATGCTCTTTCTGAGTGACTTTCTAATGAGTACATGTAATTTGCTCCTAAGTGTAAATGAAGATTTTGATCATTTTGAATTTTCCCAGTGCTCCTGATTTCATGAACTAAACTGTAAATGAATTGTGAGAAAAGTAATCCTTCGTTACTTATGTATATAGGCTTCTATAATTATATACATATATATTATTACTACAGTAACTTCATCCAAAGAGTCGGATCATGTCAAGTTTACAGGCGCAGATCAGATCACAAGAGACGAGAAGCATCGGGTTTGATCTGATTATCCGCACTTGTCAATGAGACGTGATCCAACTCTTCGGATCAAGTTACTGTATTAATGATAAGTTTATTATATATTTCCTTTTGTATTTTTAATCCACATTTATAAGATAATGAATGTAAATGAAATTATCTAAAACACAGACATACAGTGAAATTATATTTTATGTAAGCAGTTTTGTTTGTGATGCAGTCAATATTTTCCACAAAAAACGTTGCGTTGATGCATTGTGACGCCATTGTGACGTCATCAGTTTCAGAGGATACTGATATGGAATCAGGGAAACCACAGTGTGGTGATCAGGAAAATCGGGTCACACTCTTTGAAATCAACAGTATCAAAAACCGAAACATTGATGGGTATACAATAAAATTAAAGACTTAAAGCTGACATGAATTAATAAATACGTACACCTTTCTCATCTTATCCGCCATATTTCTCTCAGGTAGCCTAATTTACTCCACCCGTATATACCCCAAATGCGATTGTCACACCCGAGTGATTTTTCTAGGTGGACTCGACCAGTGCACATCTCCGATAGTAATATATAGGGAATGAGAAACAAATAAAACCATATTTTAAAACATTATGCTTTGCTCAAAATTACAAAATGTTTATTGTATATGAATACAACATTCTGAAAGTTTAGATAATTTAGACCAAGAAAATGAAGAAAAAAAACTTTTCTTGCATACTTGCAAATGCATGCAAGTATCTGCAGTTTCTTATGAAATAAATGCGGATAAATCATTTGCCAATTACATACTGATAGAATGGAATAAGCAAAGAGCATAAAATATATTATTTATATCAATTCTTGCAAAATACAGGTACATGCCATATGCATAATATGTAATGCACATGGCATATTCGCCCTAAAAAAAACGTATCAAATACAGACGTCTATTCAACAGGTATTGATGTGCACTTACCGAAAATATTAGATTCTCTTTATTCTGATAAATCCATGAAACAAAATGATAAACTCCATTTGTATCTCGTTAGAACTTTACAACACGTTTTCATTCCATTATGCAGACTGTGACACACTTCATCCGTGCCAAACAGGGTGTCTTCAAGCAGGGGAGATGTCAGAATTGAATTTTTTTTTTTCTGTATTGCATGCTTGTCTGGTCGAGGTTTTGCAGTTTATAGAAATCGGGAATCTAATCATATACACCGAGAATCTGGTTGGATACAATGCGTGCACAATTCAAAATTTATCGATGATCATATACAAACTTGGATATACAAATAAGGGAATAATGATCGAAAATATACATCTGTGTGAAAATGCGGGTATTACATTTGCAATCCATAATAAACAGTTGATTACACAAAGACACATATAAAAGGAAATGTATAAATGAAAATATAGTTTTATTGTCTCTTTGGGAACCACATACTTATTTATTTACGGTCCCTGTATGTCCATATTCATTGATTGAACAGGTGAGAGAGAGAGAGCATCCTACTTAGATGTACAATATATCATTTCACAGAAGGAAAGAAAAATCACTGATATAAATGTAAGTTTACAGGCATTAAAAATTTCCAGCTACATGTATTTAAAAATTTGTGATTGACAATATATCGGAAACTTCCAGGAGTTGATGCTTATAATTGAATTCATTACATTTTTAAAAAAAAAGAAAATATTAGTTTGAACTGTGCATGTAGAAAATAGTGACTTTGTATGTTAGAATAATGGAAAAAAGAAAATTGTCAAAAAAGTGGGGAGAGCAGACCAGCCTCCCTGTCCACCTCAACCCCCTGTATACGTGCCTGAAAAACATATCAATTCGTGTTGAAAGAAAGGTGCATATCTGCATTTCATTAAATTCCAAAGAAGCTCGAATTTATGTGTTCCCCTATTAATTAATTATTTTGTATGCAAGATTCGTTCCCGAATTTAGAATAGAAAAATGGAAAATTGGAGTCTTCAAAATTTCTTGCCATTCAAAATAATAATTTTAAAAAATGAACGAAAACAGCAATAAAATAAAACAAAAAACCCCAACAAACCAAGATATTTTGTACGATGTTCAAAGTCCTAATGTGGGTTGAAGGGTTAAAGAGTCTTTTACTTCGACTGCCTCAATAATTTCCCCCCCCTACACTTCATTTTCTTCGATCGTTGGGGGTGGGATGGGGTGGTTAGAGTCTTCTACTATGAGCGCCTCATAATATCTTCATTTTCTTAAGTGGTGGTGGTTTGTGTCTTTTACTATTATATCAGAACTTTCAAGCTGTGGTCAATTGGGGGGGGGGGGGTCACCCAAGATATCTTTTACTTGCATTACAAAAAAAAAGAAATGGATATTGTTAATAAAGGTGGGGGACAGATACTCTTGTCCCCTCCCCTTGATATATATGTGCTTGATAACGACGCATATACATGTAATAGGATACACTCAATTACATTTTTCATTAGTACAATTTGTGTCAAGTTCAATGCAGAATGTAATAACGCAAAATGGCATAGATATATGAGATCTATTGAGCGCATAAAATGAAGTTAATTGAAAATAACATTATTTAAAGATATGTTTAAGTTTTAATTATTGTGTGCTTTATATTAATCAGATAAATCTGTATTATCAATTAATGAGAGCAATATTGAGTTACTGTTCTCTTTTATTGATAACGATATCATTTGTCTTAATAAGAGCGCGATTATTACAAGATCATCGGCTGAATCTCTCTCTCTCTCATCCCATACTCTCTCTCTCTCTCTCTCTCTCTCTCATCCCATACTCTCTCTCTCTCTCTCTCTCTCTCTCTCTCTCTCATCCCATACACTCCTACTGTGTTGTATATGCAAATTATATATGCATAAACAATTTACGTACCTAAATGATTTCTTGATTTATAAATCTGCAATACTCTGACCAGTAAATTATACGGTATAAGGATTCATGCAAAACACAGGGTAAATATTATACTCTGATACTTCCCCTGATTGAAGATACCTGATCGGCACGGGCTAGGTGTGTCGCAGTCTGTACAATGGACAATGGTATTTACTGTTGGAATACAAGTGGAGTTTATCGTTTTGTTTCATGGATTATTCAAATAAAGGGAGTTTTACTACTACTTAGAGTATTTTCGACAAGTGTACACGTACATCTGCGGTCCTTCATAGATATTACGAGTAGACCAAGGTAAATAGTCGTCCGCATTCGATGCTTTTTCATGGCGAGCATACATGACATGTCATGTTTATAAGTACAGTAGCAATTATGTATTTGCATTTTGCTTGAAGTAAGTGTGAATGGTATAGATTTTATGCCCTTTGCTTATTCCATTTTATCAATAGATAATTGATGAAATATATCTGCACGTTTTTTGTATAATTTTGACATATTTACTGCAAATGTACGCACATTCACGTAAAGAAAAGGCATTCTGTATTTATTTATCCAAAGCTTTTATAATGATTTACTACTGTACGATATTTTAATTGTAATTTTGAGCACTGTGTTGTGTTCCAAAACGTGATTTCATTTCTTCTTGATGTCCTATAAATTAGTATTGGAGATGAGATGTACGTGTTACCTGTCGAAGCTACCCGCACAGGTAAATCGAAGACACTGATGTGAAGTGAAGCATATCAAAACTCGTCACCGTATATACCGTGCAAACCCTGGTACATATTACAATAGAATATCCAACTAATATGGCGGATTAGCAAAGAAATATGGCGGACATATAGAATTATACTATATTTATTAATTCATGTCAGCTTTAACATTAGTAATGTACATGTATTTATTTTCAGAATCGGTGTTAAATAAGCTCCAAGTAATTCAAACGTGGGAACCAGAGACAATCTCTATGACCAAGTAAGATTATTTTAGGTCAATAAAGTCACCAAGGTGACCTATTATGATTCATTTTCGTTTGTAAACTTTTCATAATCTTTTATGCAACCTCTGAGATTACCCAATAAATTTTTAGGTCACCTTAGTCATTCAGCTGACCTATTGCTATTAGTCTGCATCCATCGTCATATATCATACGTCATGCATTAACAATTGAACATTCTTAAATTTTTCTTGATCACTACGCTTTTGGTACCAGGGTGGGGCCAAAATGGTCATAGTAATGAAATGTGTCAGTTAACAATTGAATATTTTTAACTTTTTCTTCCTAATTACCCTTCTATATCTTTTCAAGTTTGATAAGAAGCATCTTTGAGACAAGGGGTACACCAAGTGTAAATTTCAAGGCTTCTGCACCCCCAGGGCCTTAGGGGTGGGACAAAAACTTGCAAAATTGACCAATTTTCGAAAATTTTCTCTACAGTTGCATAAACATGTACATAAGAAAACCTAATGCATAGTCATGTAGAGCAAGAAGGCCTTTATCAAAATTGTAAATTTTGTGATCCCAGGGGTAGAAGTTCTGACTCCAGGATGAGGCCAAACTTGGCATATAGTGTTTATGTGTAAAACATTTAAATAACATTTTTAATGCTATTGGTGCTAAATTGAAAGTAAATTGATATTTAGAAGGAGCAGGTAACCATTTACCAAAATTGTAACTTTCTTTAAAATTGTCGATACTGTATATTAAAATTAAATGCATATTTAGGAAAAGCAAAAAGGAATATACAAAAATTGTGAATTTTACATTCCCAGGGTTCTGACTCTAGGGTGGGTTCATAATAGACATATATACATGTAGTGACAATATAACATGTTATGTAAAGTCTTTCATCAGTTAGAAAGCTTTTGGGGGCATTAGTGTTTTAAGAGCACATATTATTATTTTATACTGTTGCTTAATATTATAATTTAGCTTTAATAGATATACAGAACAGGAAAATTATTATAGATTTTGTAGGTTAGTGATACTTTTAACTAATACTCAGGTGACCGATAAGATCTGTGTATAAGAATATATGTGGGCCTCTTGTTGTACAAAGCATCTTAGGAGGTAGGGAAACCGAATTTGTGAATTCTATTGTTCTTGTTTCATTGGGGCTATAGAAATGGCCCTTTAAGAATAGTGCAATCTTTAAGAATTTTCTTTACTCCTGAACAGCAGACAAATTGGATGTTTAGTAACATACATGTATATCATGATCATTGAGGCCTTTCCCAAGTTAGGAGAAACATTAAAGCCAATACACTGTACTTGGCACAAGGATTGCTTATGATTTGACAGTATGTTGTGACCTTGAATGCAGCTCATCTAGCCAAGGTCACTGGAAAAAAAGTTCTGATATTTGCCCGAGTTATACCTTTGTATTGGAGAGACATTACCAGCTCATAGTTGACACAAATCTTGCTAATAAACACTTGGTACATGTATGTAAGGATCCTGGAAAAGGTCATTGGGGGCAATCTCATGGTCATTTAACCAAGGTCACTGGTAAAAGAGTTTAGAAATATTTGTCTCAACTACTTTTTGTATAACTTTGTAAATGAAGATACATTAATACATTAGAAGTTTTAACTTGGCACAAAACAGACATTGGGTCTTGACCTTTAACCCAAGTTATTTAGCCAAGGTCAGTTGTATAGGGAAATCAGGAATATTGGAAAGACACTAGAAATTCATAATTGGCATATATGCTTATAATGTGTCATGACCAAGCCGAGGTCATAATCATCGTTAAATAATTATGGGTCAGCTGTAAAATGGAAAGACATTAGATGCTCATACTTGACGCAAAGGTGACTTATCAACAGTGTATCATGACCTTAAACACAAGTAATTTAGCCAAGGTCATGAGGGAAAATCTGAAGTATTTGTTCATACCTCAATTTTGTAATGGAGATCAACAGTAGAAGTAGTGATCATCACTTTTGGGCACGAAAAAATTTATGGCATTTAAAAAATAATCCACAGTTTTAGCAATGCTCAGCTACTTCAGTTCAGTAGCTCCTGGGTCGTAAGTATGGGGACGTCGGACCAGGGGAACGGCTGCAGCTGGATACTCGGGTGACTGTTAAGGCTCATGGGCCTCTTGTTTCCAAACATATCAACATGTCAAAGACAAGGGTGTACAAAATGATTGAAATTTTTCAGCCGATTGAATGCTATTACACTGGGTTTTTTTATTTGTCTATTTTGCAGCAGTGAAGCTGAGCAATCTTTTCCCCGAGTAACATATGATGTTTACAAGCCTGATGCAAAGTTTAGGAAATCAAACCCAGGGATACCTGATCACAGAGTCTGTGTCATAAGGTAAATAATGTTGTTCTTGTTGGCAAAGTCAATTCTATCCATTGGATGTCTACTCAGTCAGAAGGTACAGCTATAAGTCGGAGTATGTATGATGGTGTAATATTGTTTTGTTTGCAAAGTTTAAAACTGTGACTTTATAAAGAGTGGATTTTTATGTATTCATACATTTAATTCAAGCTGAATTTAATGCTTATTGTCTTATAAAAATGTATAGAATTTTAAATGCACATGAAACACAGAAGAGGCTGTGTGGAGTGTTGGTAAAATGGGTAGTAAAAACCGGGCCGGGTCACCTTCATAAAACGATTTCTTTAGTTTTCTTCGTTGATATATCTTTGTTTTGAAACTTACAGAATATATTCTTAATGATACATTTAGTCTCCGGCACAAAATTTAGCACATAATATTACCTACAGATAAAGAATGCAATGATTGTATAAAATCTGGTTGGTAAAATGGGTAGCAAGACCAGAACACACATTGTTGCATATTTTCTATAAACTATGCACCTACTGCTGAAAACCTTGCATTTTTTCAATTCATAGAGAGTTGAATTTGATACTAAATGCATTATTTGACCATTTCAATGCCAATTATTTTACTTATCGGCGATTTTTCCAAACCCAGGCCAAGAGGAAACCGGATGCGGTTGACCCTCAGTTTATTCGGAATTTTAATATTCGACTATGGGTTACCCGTGTCCGGTTTCCTTTTGACCCGGGTTTTAATAAATCGTAAATATCAAATATATAAAACTCACATAACAGGTACTGCAGCATTTTGTTGATAAATTATCATAATATTTATCTAAATCATGTCTAGTTTCATTGTTGTGTAACATATATCAGTCGTAATCACAGAAAAATGTGTATTTTTTCTCGCTACCCATTTTACCAACCTGAAATGAACAATCGTTGATATTTTCACAGTGCAGCAAAATTATGCAGTAATTTTTGTAGCGAAGACCCAATGTATCATCCAGATTAAGATTAAGAAGTTTCACATCAAATGAAAATAAAGTAACAAAGAAAACTAAAAACTTCGGATTACGAACTTTAGGTGACCCGGCCCGGCCCGGTTTTTACTACCCATTTTACCAACCTTCGGCTGTGTGGTGATAGCAATGCTTTACAAATGACGATTTCACCCATGTATTTAAATCGTATTGGGCTTGTAAACATCATATAATACTCTGGGAAAAGCACATTTTGTCTCTCTGCTGCCAAAAAAAAAGTAAAATAATATTTCATTTATTTAAAAAAAAATTATCCCTTGCCTTCAAAGATGCTAGATACCAAAGTTGGTGAAAACTGGCGATTTCATTTTATTTGAAAAGGTAGAAAATGTTGAAAAGTAGATCGAGACTGACCTTGACAGTTAAGATTATGATAGGTCACCAGAGTATTAAAAAAAGCAAAAGGACACAGCCTTCAAGGTCAAAACTTAATAAAATGATCAGAATGATGTTATTAAAAGTACATGTATATTAGCATTAGAATGTTAAATGAAAATTCATGTCACCACCAGCCAAACAACATACAAATATAGTACATAAAACATTATAAAAAGATATCAAAATTTATAAATTTCAAAATTTACAAATCATTTAGTTAGAAAATCCATCCAGGCAGATATTGCATCAACCACTCAGTCCTATTGACCACAAATATACTGACTGTTTGTAATTCTGATTACAAAAATTACCCAGCAGATATACATGTATATATTTTAACAACATTTCTATTCTAAAATACCCGAATAAAGCTTGAAACAAACATTGCCTTTTAATTCAGTTATTATATGACATTTTAAATTTTAAGATTTTTGTTGATAATTAATTGAAATAAAAACTTAATTCATGTACATGTAATTTGGAAGTATGCATTCAATCTTTTTTTTAGAAGTACAGAAAAGCCACCTTCATTGCCAACCTTGACATTTATGCACAGTTACTATGATGATGAGGTTCCGCTTCACTGGGCAGTGGTGGATGAAGGAGAGATTGCATTTTACTGTTTTACCCAAATTTCCCTTCCAACACAAATTTTCAAGGGTTGAAAAATATATATTAGTCTAAGAACTGTTCAACGTCGCTTTAGATTTATATGTACTTTAATTGGACATAAAAATATAAAAAGTTATAATTTTGTTGAGTTATTTAACACTGCCCCACAGTGGTGTGTATACTCTTAGTTTTAATAGCTTGTGGAAAGGCCCTCCATTTAACATGTACGTATATTGGCTTTTTATACATTCGTTTTTTGACAGCGAGTATCATGGTATAGGCTTTACTGTCTGTCTCTATGTCTGTGTGTTTTTTCATGTTAGGTCATATCTTTCTTACTGTCAGGCCTAGGTGTATCAAATCTGGTCACCTGGTCCGTGTCATGATCAAGAATGGGTCACTCATTGGCCTCTTGAAATTTTATGGCCATACATATTCAGATCGTGTCTGGATATCTTGAGCACTGTGAGGCCTATGACCATCAAATTTGGTCAGTTGATTCATCTTTGAGAAGGGACGTGTGTCACAACCCAAAAGTAGGTCACTGGCCTCATTTTGGAATTTTATGGCTATACATAGTCAAAATGTATTTGGATCATATCTTGCACACTGCAAGGCGTAACTCCTTCAAAACCTGATCTGTCAATGGATCTTGGGGAATCTAAACATAGATATATTTAAGAAATGAACATCACTTTGTAGCTGTTCATGGTCAATGTGAACGGATTTGGATTTACCATTTGTTTACTTTGCTTGTATAAGTCAGGAAATATTTTGTTGCATAAAACGAACTCCTAAGATCCACCTATGTCACAGTCGTATTGTGACGTATGTCAAGACATAGACATGACGTCACACTTCGTCTTACCCTGCCTTCACATTGCATGGTGCACTGTATTTTGGAGCTAGGAAACCACAAGGTTGGGATGAGAATCCACGTAAGTTCACAATCTTAATCTGAGGTGTGACTTTGCAAGATCTTTGTAACATGTATTTTTTTCAAATCATTACACTCTCTCAGTCACATGCTTTAAGCTAGTTCATAGTCAATATGAACGGATTGTGTTGCGTGCTGAAATTGGTTCATAGAGGAAAATGCGATTTGTAATATAAATATATACATCATGTACATGTGGTTTCGGATGGAATCTGTATCATGAACCTAAACAGTGCACTTTATTGTTTAAAACTGTTATAGAACATTGCATCACAATGAAATTGGTGATTGAACACACAGACAGGCACACTGACAGATGCCCATAATCTACAGGTGTCTTTCTTTGATAAACAACTACCTTTCCGTGATGTATGTGTAACAGGAAGGGAAAAATGCAACTAGTCGGGTGTTCTACCAACTGAGCTAACTGGCCACCTACAATCGAACCTCGCTGACCGCTACACTCCTCCCTCCTTAAATGTCTTTGCCCTAGAAGACATAACCCAGATTCTTTTTTCCCCAGGCAGGACTTGATTTCACCTGCAAGTCCAGGGTTGGTTAACGGCACCAAATGTAACGGGAAGGGAGAAAATGCAATGGACCAGACCGGGATTCAAACCCAGGTCCCCTGAATCTCTAGTCAGGTGCTCTACCAACTGAGCTATCTGGCCACTGGTGATCGAACCTGGCTGACTGCTACATTCCTCCCTCCTTAAATGTCTTAAAACCTGAAGACATCAACCCAGGATTTTAATCCCCTAGCAGGCATTTTCACCTGTCAGTTCCAGGGGCTGGTTATGGCACCAAATGCAACAGGAAGGGAGAAAATGCAACAGACCAGGCTGGGATTCGAATCTCTAGTCAGGTGCTCTACCAACTGAGCTATTTTGACACTGGTGATTGAACCCGGCTGACGCTACATATGAAAGTCTTATGTTAAAAACTTTTCAAGATAGCTTCACAATGAAAGTGTGTTAACTTGGATTGAAGGTCTGTATCTAGCTGCCTTGGGCCTCAAAATATCGGTAGATGTCTTTCTTTAATCATCAACTACTTTTGTGTTAAAACTTTTCAAGTTATTGTGTTACAATGAAAGCATATCAGGTTTAGAGATAAAAGGTATGTTTTGACCTCAATCTTTGAGCTCATGATCCCAAAATCTATTGGTAACTTCTTTTAATGGTCAGCTTCATTGTATACTGTAATATTTGAAAGCTTTATGTTGAAAACTATTCATGTTGGGGTAATGAAAAGAAAACCCAACATATATTTTATTATATTAACCACAAAAGTATTATTCAGACATGCTATAGCCAACATTACTCTATATTAAGACAAATCCTAATGATAGCTTTGAAAGATTCCATATGGTGTAGAGAAGATGCTATTTCCAAATTTTTGTGAAAAATGACCATGTTTTAGCTCACCTGAGCTGAAAGCTCAAGTGAGCTTTTCTGATCGCCTAACTGTTGTCCGTCATCTGTAAACTTTTTACATTTTTGACTAATTCTCCAGAACCACGGGGCCAATTTCAACCAAACTTGGCACAAAGCATCCTTGGGCAAAGGGCTTTCAAGTTTGTTCAAATGAAGTGCCATGCCCTCTTCAAAGGGGGAGATAATCACAAAAATGCAAAAATAGGGGTCATTTAAAAATATTCTCAAGAACCACTGTGCCAAAAGAGCTGAAATTTATATGAAAGTTTCCCCGACATAGTGCAGATTCAAGTTTGTCCAAATCATGGCCCCTGGGGGTAGGATGGTGCCACAATAGGGGATCAAAGTTTTACATGCAAATATAAAGGGAAAATCTTCTCAAGAACCAATGGGCCAGGAAAGTATAGAAATTTACATGAAAGCTTCCTGGCATTGTGCAAATTCAAGTTTGTTATAATCATGACCCCTGGGGGAAGGATGGGGCCACAATAGGGGATAAAAGTTTTACACACAAATATATAGGGAAAATCTTCTCCTCAAGAACCACTGGGCTAAGAAATTACACATTGACATGAAAACTTCCTGACATAATGCACACTCAAGTTTGTTCAAATCATGACCCCGGGGGTAGATAAGGCCACAATAGGGAATCAAAGTTTTTCATACTAATATATAAAAAATAATAATTTAAAATGTCCTTATGGGCTAATAAAGTTTACATTTGCATGAAAGCTTCCTGACATCTTCACGAACCAAGTGTCCGATTCGTTTACTCTCATCTCCCCCTTAGCAGATTTAGCTGCGACTGAACTGCCATCCAACGGATCTAGGGAGTTATCGTTCTTGATGAAAACAAAATCTCAACAATCAGATAACGCATTTTAATTTCTGTTACATGTGTATGTTTACAAAATGGAGTTGACAAATGAAAACAATACAATTATTTGTAGAGGAAAGTAGTCCGGGAGAATTGACACTGTATGGAGTTTGGGCTAGACATGAGGGCTGCCATTACTGGTACTCAAACCAAACCGTATGTATGGCATGATTTGATTGGATGCCTTGGAAAGCTAAAGCGCGATATTTTGAAGTCTTAGAAATGTGACTAAATGCGCCAAGGGGGAGATGAGAGTAAGCGAATCGGACATTTGGCTTGCAAAGATGCCTGACATAGTGCAATTTGTAAAAATATGGTCCCTGGGGGTAGGATGGGGATCAAAGTTTTACATGTAATTAAAAAAGAAAATTCTGTAAAAAAAAAATCTTCTCAAGAACCACTGGGCCATGAAAAATGAAAATTACACGAAAGCTTCCTGACATAGTGCAGATTCAAGTTTGTAAAAATTATGGCCCCTGCCTGGGGTTAGATTGGTGCCACAAAAGTTTTACATGCAAATACATAGAGAAAATTTTAAAATATGGGCTCAGGTGCCCATGGGCCTCTTGTTTAGAAGATGTTTTAAATGTTCACTTTAGAAATGCAAATAGGAATAGATTACAATAGGTCACGCTAGTGACTGGGGACCTACACAGTGCCTGCGACATCCCATCCTTGTCCTACTGTTCCATAAGTTCTCAGCTGATGTGCTGTTAAAGGAACCGCATATTTACACTGAGACAAAGAAATTTGTTTTTCAATGACTTTATTCATAATTATGTTATCTATCAGTAACAAGCATTTTTTTTAATTACATAAATTCACTGTCAACACAGATATTTACAACTTTTTCTCCCTCAGAAATGTGAGGCTTGGTCTTGCAAATATATGCCTTGGGGGTTTCTCCACAAAGTCTTTGCCCTGTTCCTGTCTCTGATGATCAAGCGCCACCATCCGAGCTCTCTGAAAATAAATTAAATATAATTATAGCACTATCATATTTGAATTTTTCTTTGTTTTTTTTTTTATCCAATTTTTTATTCTCTACATCATGTCACAGTGTGCAATCAGTGAACAGAATGATAACTAACAAATTGCCCTTCATCAGTTCCCCAATCATCAGAAACAAATTATGAAGGAAAAAAGTGCATAATTTAAATGTTGTGTAAAGCATGTCATTTGTGACAAAAGTCAAACTTAATCTGTAGCTGTTAAATTTCATACCAGTACCTCTAAACATAATGTGTCTTTTAAAAAAAAGAAGCAGAAAAACAAGATTTTTTTTTTTTTGTAAAGGGCTATAACTCTTGTAAAACTGGGTCAACTTTGAATGATCAGATTTGATATATAGTTATTCATCAGATATTAAATGGAGGAAATGACAGTACTAAATGTCAACACAACTGATAAAAAATCAAGGGCCTCAGAGTCGACTCGCCCGCGATTTCCAACATTGAACAAGGGGTGGGGTTATACAGCACTGTCTTATTAGCTATTATTCTGAATCTTTAAAGCATGGTAAAACATGCTTATTATATGCTTCACTAGATATCTATGGAAATGCAACGACACAAACTAGAAACACGACACATCGGCTAGAGGAATTTTAAAATTGTGTGAACATAAAAGTTCAAGATCAAAGGTCACTATCCATAGTACCCATCAAAAGCCTACCGCAAAAGACAAAACAGTAGCAGCCCAGCAGGTATCGATACAAATTATGCTCTTCAAGTCTTCAAACATCTCGAGTCTACACTAAATGAGGACACTTGCATGCTGTTTTGAAATATTGTAGCCTTGACCTTCTGAGAAGATTTTTATATGAGTTGTTCCACTTGATATTGTATTCTTGTGTAAATCATCAGTCTCATCAACATCACAAAGAAACGGAATATCAGCTCTACCTACAGGTGCACATGACATCTGAACCACCCCATCCAATTTTTCTTTCTTTCTTCCATTTCTAGATCTATATTTTTTTTCACCTCAAAAGGAAGCTTGGTTCTTAATTAATAATCATCAAGATTGAATCCTGTTTTACCAAAGATGCTTTGTGGCAAGTTTGGTTGAAAATGGTCCAAAGGATTTTCAGAGGAAGTTGAAAATGTGAAAAGTATCATGCAAACAATAAATGTAATGTATTTCTATGTATGACTTATCTAGTAATGCATGTTCAAGTTATCTATCTTGATTGTATTTACCACCAAGTTGGTATTTCTGAATAAACCCGAGTTAACTACATCTTAACAGTGTCTGACTATACCACATGCGACTTGAACATTACATGGT
>NC_079167.1:39672868-39680368 GCF_947568905.1 Ostrea edulis
CACACCAGAGGTGGGATCAAGTGCTTAGGAGGAGTAAGCAACCCCTATCGACCGGTCACACCCGCCGTGAGCCCTATATCTTGATCAGGTAAACGAAGTGTGCCAAGAACGGCCTAACAATCGGTATGAAGCACATCAGACAGCATTTGACCCAATGATAGCTTGTATTGACGAACTAGATCGTTATAACGAGCATAGAATTTGCGATTTGCTGACTTTAATCGAGACTGTTGAAACCCCTGTACCATCAACTTGTTCATGCGCGGATCTAGGGGGGGGGGGGGGGGGGGGTCACGACCCCCCCCCCCCCCTGAAATTTGCAAAGATAAAAAAATTACAATATAACGATTTAAAAGAAAAATGAGTTGACTGTTATTATATTATAAATATTTCTGAATTAACTTTCTTAGTATTGTAATGTCATTATGAGGTTAGAATCATATCACAAATGTTATTCGAGTTTCTAAACGAATCTAAACAGGAACGATTTGTTTAATATCCTATTACGAGTGATTGACATCATAATCTTGTCATTATGCTACTGCATCGTCATAAAGTCATCGGCTTTAGTATAGCTCTGCTTCAGACTCAATGTGACAGACTAGTATATGTTTATCATTCTAAGTAAATATTAATAGAATTCTCTCAGTAATCCGATTATCATTTCCTTCCAAATTTAACATTTGCTTAGTAATAGATGCAAAAGATATCATGGGTGAAAGGGATTTTGATCTTTTACATGCCTCTTTACTGAAAGCAGCAGCAAAAGGCTAGCAAGCCTTGCAGCTCAATGTATCTTTAAGATACGTAAGAAAATGAGGTCCGATATATTGCCCAGAGATGGTAATATGGACAAAATTGCCGAGGCGCTTTATCCAGAAGATGGCCCAGTAGATATTTGTCCTATGAAAGTGTACGGGGATGGCAATTGCTTCTATAGGGGCCTCTCTAAAGCCATTTTTGGTCATGAAGAGAGAAATATCGAACTTCGTGTCATGCATGACCGTATTAGAACTTGTAAAAAAAATTCGAAAAAGTATGCGTCACAGGCAACTTACGATAAGATGTGTTCTCATCCCACAAGTGTACAATATGTTGTGGAGACGTCAGTATCGGACAGATCACTTGTACCGGGGAATTTTCTCAAGTCGATTCAGAATGAAACTAAATTCAATCAAATCAGGGGAATATTGTTCTTTGATTCATTTTTTCGCAGCGGCAAATGCCCTAAATCATCCAATATATAGCATTTATCCAACAATACAAAATGTTGCTGTAAATAGACATTTTCTTCATCAAGAAATAGAGCCATTTCAGATGAAAAGGTACGTCAGGGTTCCCCCATCTACATCATGTGGTCACACACTGAAAATAGCAACCCAAACAATTGGTCACCAAATCATTTTGTGGTTTGTTTCCCAGTATTACCTACTGAATCCAATGAAATGAAGGAGCCTGCCCATAAAAAGTCAAAACTTTGTATTGATTCAGATGATACCCCGGAAATCACCATGGACTCACAAAATGAAAAGACGGATATTAAATCTGATGACAATGAATGTATTAAGACAACAGAACATGATAAAGATAAAACATCTTTTGACGATTCGGATTTTTCTGATCTTGGTAAAATTGTAACAGGTGCAATAAAGTTGAACACAATGTCCTCAGCTGAAAAGATAAGTTATATTCAGAATCAACCCTTGCCAGACGATGTCGCCAACGTTAAAAACAGGTCGTGCTCAAACAACGAATACGGGTGAACTCAAAAAGGCTTTATCATTTCAATCTTGGATGAATCAGTTTTCATGGTTGACCTTCAGCAAATTGTTAAATGGCGGTCTGTGTAAGTTTTGTGTCATGTTCCCTCAGTCAGATGTCCAACATCAAAATACATTTGTTACGCAACCTTTTACTGCGTATAAGAAAGCCCTTGGAAAAACATCTGCCCTTTTAAAGCATCAAAATTCAGAACACCACAAGAGTGCCAAATCTGTTTATCACACAACCAAGATGACATCCGAAGTGCCATCTTCGTCTCTTCCATATAAACTCAATCAGCAAAATCAGGCACAGTATCAGCACAACATAAAGTTGCTTGAGAAAATAGTAGATGCGATCATTCTTTGTGGGAAACAAAATATTTCTCTCCGAGGACACAGAGATGACACCACAAGTGATTCCTCAAATAAAGGTAATTTCCTGTCAATATTTCAGCTGTTGGCAAAGCATGATGAGCAACTCTGGTCTCATCTACAAAAGCAAAAAAGACTTATATACCAGCAAAACCATTCAGAATGAGGTTATCCAACTCATTGGAAATCACATCACAGGTAAAATTTTGAAGGGTTTACAAGGGAGGGTTTTTTATTCCATCATAGCCGATGAGGTAACTGACAAGTACGCTAACAAAGAAGTTTTAGTCTTGTGTCTCAGATTTCTAGATACTAGAGAACATCCTGCCATCATTAAGGAGGAATTTCTTGACTTTGCAAATATAGGCAGAACTACTGGGGAAGCAATTGCTGATAAACTTATTGAAATCCTCCGCATGCTTGCAATTCCGATTGAGAACATGCGAGGGCAAGCATACGATGGTGCAGCAGCAATGGCATCGGAAAAACGGGGGTGTCAGGGACGAATAAAGTCTCTAAAACAATTAGTTTTGTACACACACTGTCGGAGTCATGTATTGAATCTGAGCATCGCTTCAGTCTGCAAATTACCCCTTGTGAGGAATATGATAGATGTCCTTAATTCAGTGTTTATTTTCTTTGACAGTTCCCCTAAACGACAAGGGTTTCTTGAGACTATTATAGAAAATGATGGGTCTGTAGATTTTTCCAGAAAGAAACTAGTTGGACTCTGTAAGACTAGGTGAGTTGAGCGTCATATCTGCTTTGATGTGTTCTACACTATGTACAAGTTCGTCATCAAATGTCTGCAGCACATTCTTGATCAAAACCTTGATGAAAGTACCGGTGAAGACTGGTCTTGGGATAGACAAACTAAAGTGACCGCACAGGGGCTTTTGGCTTCGATGACGTCCTTCTCTGTGTTGATAACATTTGTGTTTGTAAGGTATGTCCTAGATACAATAAAGCCCTTGACTCTCAAACTTCAGAAAAGAGATATTGACATTTTCACTGCCAGTAAGTTAATTGAGGAACACGTGGATAGCATCAAAGAAATTCGTAGAGCGGTAGATACCGAATTGGAGTCTTGCTTTGAAGATGCAAAACAAATTGCAGACGACCTTGATATAGTGATTAAAACCCCAAGGGTTTGCTCCAAGCAGTAACACAGAGAAAATGTTTTCACAAGTAATCCAAGAGATTATTATAGATCTGTCGTGGCCATTCCATTTCTGGACTTTTTCCTCAGTGAATTTTAAATACAAGGTTTCAGAAAGAAGATCTGGCGGCATATTCGATATGCTCTTTGTTGCCTGTCAGTGTGACAAATATTTCACACGAGGAATTGTCCAAACTTGCCTCAGAACTAATATTTTGGGGGAGGACCTGCCTTGTCTTTCTGTAAATTGGACTTGGAGAAAGAACTCAATCAGAGATTGGAGACGTTATTGTGTTAACGTGAGCAAAGAAACTTCGGACAAGCTCAATCTTTCAAACTTTGTAGATGGGGACGTTTTCCCGAACGTGAAAATTCTTCTTCACATTGGATGTGTTTTACCTATCACAACATGTGAGGCTGAAAGATCCTTTTCTGGATTAAGACGCATCAAGAGTTACATGCGCAGTACTATGCAAGAGGACAGATTGACTGGGCTTGCACTATATGCATCTTCACCATTCATTAGAAATTGACCAAAAGGAAATTGTACAATCATTTATCAGGCAAGGAAAACTAAGATTATTTCAGTCAAGTCTCTTTAGCTAAATAACACTTCCTACCAGAAAACATCAATACACGACAAAAAGGTCGCCCGCGTGGTGCAGTGGTTATATTGAGCGTTTCCTTCGAGAGTTGAAAAATAAAGGGTTTGATTATGTGAAAAGGTTCCCCCCCCCCCCTGGAAAAAATTTCTGGATCCGCGCCTGTTGTTTGTCAGTACAAATTATTCTTAAAGTTTCATTCATATTGATAGAAAGTTTAAAAAAATGTTGAACACTGCAACCAGGTGATGAGAAAAATATATCTTGCACTAAAATATATGTCCGATCAAGTTGCTATATAAAGAGCGTAGACCTAAATGGTGATTGAAAAGCCATAAATGATCATTCAGTTTTTTTATCAATACGAATGAAACTTTGGGAATATATTTAAATAAGTATGATCTAACACCTTAATTGTAGGTGTGGTGTTTTCAGCACTTTGGTGTTTCCACTAATTCCATGGACCGATTACTAGTTTTACACAAACCTCAGTCAAAAAACATGGCCGATGTAAACATTGACGTGGAAAGACTCGAGGTACATTGCATTATTAATTATTGACACAATGAAGCATTTTAAAGTTTTTTTGGGTTTTTTTTTTGCAGTTACAGCATATTTTACTTCATATCACAGCGTTAGAGTATTTGACACATTTAAAATCCTTCGATGTATGCGATATTAGAAGGGGGGATATTGTGATGGAGCAGACTCTAGCCTGGACGGATCTCAATCTCTGGACAGGTGTTCTACTAGAAAAGCCACGTGGCATCAAAGATTTAACCAGTCTAACTGTCACATTCTTCCTTGTATTTACACTGAAGAAATAGATACATTGCAGGATCGCCAAACTTTTAGTTCCAATGTTACCAACACAACAGTACATGAATTATTGCTTCCATAGTGATGGGGCGGGATTGTGTCTAATTTGTGTAGGCGTGATCCTCATGGGGCAAGGTTATGTGGTGGTCAGACGGGTTCAATTGCTGGTGGCCAGATGACTAAGTTGATAGAGCCCTATAGAGATTTGGGGGACCAGGGTTGAATCTCGGTCTGGTCTATTGCATTTTCTCCCTGCCACATAGTTTTGATACAATCTGTGCAAACTGGTATTGTAGTGTAATAGGATTTATTATATACTTTCAATTTCATCTCTTCTTTTTTCTTTAAAAGTTTGCGGGCATATATCACACGATATATGCCTGGAAACATTCCGGCCCGCAAACATTACATCACAATCAAATTTCTACGCCATTAATTTTCAAATTTTTCATGTTTTTCATCTTTTACTCAGTTAAACCGATAAAGTTATTGTTAAAAATAAAATTATTGTTAGTTTCTAAATGAAATTGAAAGTATATAATAAAAAGGTTATAGACTTTGTATGGGAAATACGACGACCTCGTTTTTTGTCGCGAACGGTCCTCGCAAGCTCGGTCCGTCTACGCGCCAAAAAACTCGGTCGTCATATTTTCCCATACAAAGTCTATAACCTATAAACATAACTTTGCTCAGACTGTCAAAACCCTGTGCTCCCTTCCAGTTACATTTAGTGCCATAAACCAGTCATTGGAACTGACAGGTGAAAATGCTTGCCAAAGGATAAAGATCCTGGGTTGATGTCTTCAAGCCTGGTGTGAAGACATTTAATAGAAGGGAGGAATGTGGCGGTCAGAGGGGTTTGATCACCGATGACAGGGATAGACATTAACTTTTCATCTCACTTGCCCTTTGGGCAAGTATACTTGTCTGAAGAAAAACTTTGTTTTTTTAGACTCTAATACGCCTATCAACCAGTAATTTTAATTATCTTCCTATGTCAGTTGGTTAATAGCCAAGTTTTCCCTTCTTTAGACTCCTTCCCCAATGTAAGAAATTATTCCTGTGAATTATACCATACAAGTTGCATCATTATATTTGAATGAAATTGATGACAAAATTGTCATTGAAAGTTATTAATAAGAAAATTACAAAGCTCGGTGTAGGGAAATAGGTCTTTTCACCACAAAATAACGGACGTAACGTGAGGTGAAGATTTGATACATGTAATTGATTCAAATGATCAATGTTTTATTTCAATTAAAACAAGTTTTTAAAGTGTAACAAATCTGTTTTTATTCAATAACTCAATAAAATATCCATGGAATTGATGCTGTCAATTCTGTATATTGTATTACTGGTAAAAAAAAAAAATGCAAAGTACCGGCAATAGCGGGTATATAGCGCTGCATGACACTTGATACAGATCATACTGCTGCCAATGTTAATTAAACCCAAAAATTAGAATTGTTCTGCCGTCTGAATCTCACGTTTTCTTCCTAATTCAGATTTATTTTGGTTTTCAACATTGCCTTTTATTTTTTCATCCTCTTTCTGAGCTTTTACCTCACTAAGATACTTATAGAAATGGTTGTGAAGCCGCCATTTTCGCACAAAGATGACTAAGATAAGTTGTACTTCTGATAGTTTATGTTATTCGGAAGGATTTACTGTTTGGATAAGATATGGTATGATCTACAAGAATGGGCCTTCGCTATAATCTGACGATTCGGTAAGGAAAACAGATATATAAGGAGTTGGACTTTACTTTCTGATATTTGATATTCATCAATCTTAACACAATTATTATAATAATTACATTTCCTACTCTACTGAAATAATCACTTGCCCCATCAGGCAAGTGTGTATTGAGTTTCACTTGTCCGAACTGGGTTTTCACTTGCCTCGGGCAATCGGACAACCGTTAATGTCAATCCCTGGATGGGCAGAAAGCTCATTTGGTAGTGGGCAGATAGCTCATTTGGTAGTGGGCAAATAGCTTATTTGGTAGTGGGCAGATAGCTCATTTGGTAGTGGGCAGATAGCTTATTTGGTAGTGGGCAGATAGCTCATTTGGTAGTGGGCAGATAGCTCATTTGGTAGTGGGCAGATAGCTCATTTGGTAGTAGGCAGATAGCTTATTTGGTATTGGGCAGATAGCTCATTTGGTAGTGGGCAGATAGCTTATTTGGTAGTGGGCAGATAGCTCATTTGGTAGTGGGCATATAGCTCATTTGGTAGTGGGCAGATAGCTCATTTGGTAGTAGGCAGATAGCTTATTTGGTATTGGGCAGATAGCTCATTTGGTAGTGGGCAAATAGCTTATTTGGTAGTGGGCAGATAGTTCATTTGATAGTGGGCAAATAGCTCATTTGGTAGTGGGCAGATAGCTTATTTGGTTGTGGGCAAATAGCTCATTTGGTAGTGGGTAGATAACTTATTTGGTAGTGGGTAGATAGCTTATTTGGTAGAGCACTTTAACTAGAGATTCAGGCATCCTGAGTTTAAACCCCAGTCTGGGCCCTTGCATTTTCTCTCTGCCTGTTACAGCTACTTAGCGGTGGTGTCAAAGTTTGAATTGATATTATACATTCATGTATATTTGGAACCAATCTAATTGAAATTACATGTAGATCCTTTGATCTGCTCACATTTTTCATTAAACAAGGTTAATATAGCAATTGAGTATGTGAGCAGATTTAATGTTAAATTTTGATTAGCATGATATTCACCTATAAGAAAGCCTAGCAGTCTGAATGTGACATTTCAGATCTCTCGCTCATATCCT
>NC_079167.1:39685368-39692868 GCF_947568905.1 Ostrea edulis
GCTAGTAGTGGAAAAAGTTAATTTCGATCCCTATTTACATGCGAATATATATGTGGAAAATCTTTAGATATGGGCCAAGGTGACTCAGGTGAGCGATGGGGCCCATGGGCCTCTTGTATGTGAATTTACAATGATTCGGACTATATAGTGTACCAGTGTATCCCCGCAACAAAGTTGGATTGAGTGTTTAGGTATACTGGAATTGGGTTATCTGTTCCTCTGTCAGACAAATTGGTTTCTGGGTTGTAAGTGATTTCACTTTTCACCAGGAAACACCAAATCTCTAACTTTGACTAGCTATGGAATGAAGATGATCCCTATTGATTTCAGGGTCAAAAGGTCAAGAGAACTGGACTCTGAAATAGAAAAATTGTGTCTGGAACAAATGTTTTTCCTCTTCACCTGGAATCCTCACTATATTTTACATACACACTCACTATGATATGTGAATGATCTCCAAGACTATCAATTTTGAAATCAAATGGTTGGACACTGATATAAGAAAATGGTTTCTAGGTCATAGTTGACTTCCTTTCCCTCTTGAAATCACTGAATTTCACACACTGACACACCGTGGAATAGGTTGAAAGGTCATAGGTCTCAGACTAGACTCACTCAAATTGGCCTCTGGGACACAAGTGTTCTCCCCTTACACCTGGGTTCACATTAGATAAATGTCAAAGAAGTATAACCAGGGACTAATCTAGACCGAATTCATTACCGTAATTCAGCATTTTTCTCCTAGAAAAAATTTCCCTCCAATTCTGTCATTTTCAGTGAAATAGGCTTAAAAAAGAAGTGCCAGGTAGAGACCATTTTTCATAAATCTTTTCAATCATGTTTCCGTTATTGTACTCCAGATGCAAGATTTTTGTGAAATGCAACTTCTGTGAACCCACATGGGTAATTAAATGCATAAATAATAATATTTTTTATCTGGGACTTTGACCCCCAGAACCTACTAGCAGGGCTCTGTCGGACGCCCAACAGTCCAAAACTTATTTTTCCTAATTCCTTAAAAACGGTATTTTCCCCAATGTCTGGACTGATCCCTGATAACACATTTTACTCCTTTATTCCGATCCTTCTCAGTTGTACTTGATTGAGGCTGCATCAGTTCAAATAGAAGAATTCTAGTTGATACTTTTATCATCTTTGATATTCTACACATTAGATATTATTGGGCTTCCCAAGGATAATTATAAAATGCACAAGACCCTGTTTGTTGAATAAGCCAAAGCTTGCAATAATTGAGTCATTTAACACCAGGCCTGGAGGTTATAAAACTTTTTTGAGTATATCTTTTCGTACTCAAACTCAGTGCTCTAAATCATACTCATACTCAAAGGTGAAGGTTATTCAACTTTTATAAAAGGATTTTATTTAATTTAACACTCAAATGGAGTACATGCTAAGATTTTCCGAGTATATTTCATAGCTTGCCCAGAGTTGTACTCAAAACAAACATGGCTGAGTTTGAGTATGAGTATGGTCAAAGTTTTATAACCTCCAGGCCCAAGTATAGTGGATGGGGCTTGAAAAAACTATGTCTCCTTGAGGAGACATGTGTAACAATTCTATAGATATCAGTATATTTACTATGGAAATCCATTTCCAAATGGAGAGGTGCTGTTTGTTTTGTACCTTGTGTGTTTCTTATTGAATACTAAGAAACACACAAGTTAAGAAACAAATAGCAATTCTCCATTTGGAAACATTCAGTCCTAATGATCAGCAGGGAAGAACAGTGCTTTACAATTTGTGTATTTTTCTTACAGACATTCCACATGACTCATTTGTAAATGACAAGGGTAAAGTTCAGACGCATACTTTCTCAGATTTCCCTCCCACAGCAGAGTCTGATGAAGACGATGTATATGACAAATCTCAGGTGGGTGTCGTGTATATCCAACCTCCAATCTATCAGTGCTCCTTGTCCAGAGCTACATCTATTGTTCAAAGGGATGGCTGAGATCAGTAATTTCTTATCTGGATCAAGTCATACTATTACAAACAAAACATTAACACTTGTAGGCAATGCCGTTTTCTTGTAATGAGCACTCTAGTTTTAGTATGTTTTTTGCAGTTTGCAAACAAACCACAAAGTAGGCAAAGTCCACGGTACATGTATATGTCTAATTATGGCAATTTTTTTTTATTGAAAAGCTCATTAAAGATGAAGCTAAACCTGGAGGTCCTTCCTTTTGGACATTTGAATATTACCAGCAGTTTTTCGATGTGGAGACCAAACAGGTGCTGTATCGTATAGCTGGGTCTATGGTGCCGAAACCAGGATCAAACTACTTACAAAACACTATCCGACCCAACCCAGATCTCTATGGTAAGCTGTTAATGTGGTTTCTTTATAAACTGTGATGTAGTCTCTGTATTTATGTGTGGTTTAAACTGTGATGTGGTTTCTATATTTATGTGTGTTATAAACTGTGATGTGGTTTCTGTATTTATGTGTGTTATAAACTGTGATGTGGTTTCTGTATTTATGTGTGATATAAACTGTGATGTGGTTTCTGTATTTATATGTGTTATAAACTGTGATGTGGTTTCTGTATTTATGTGTGATATAAACTATGATGTAGTCTCTGTATTTATGTGTGATATAAACTGTGATGTAGTTTCTGTATTTACCAGTGATTAACACTGTGGCACACTTGCTTGTTTGCCATTTAATTTACCTTGCTCTATTGTTGAATTGGTTTTAAATTCATGTACTCTGAATGCAAGTTTATGACAGTGTCCACTTTTTCAGGACCTTTCTGGATCTGTACAACACTCGTGTTCACAACAGCCATTGCTGGGAATTTGGCAAATTATCTCTCCTCAGAAGGCAAAAACTTTAAATGGAAATATGACTTCCATAAAGGTTTGTAACAACGTTCTATATAACAGAAATTTTAAAATTTCTGGTAAAACTGGTAAAATAAAAGGAACATTCCCAAGCTTAATTATGATAAGAAACTACTGAAAATTAAGCAAATCATAAATCAATGGAGTAAACGACATATAACCCACTTGGTAGAATAACTCTTATTAAATCATTGTTTATTTCACAATTGAATCATCTTTTTATTTCACTACCTTCTCCATCAAATAGCTTTATAAAGAATCTTAATGAAATTCTTTCTAACTTTTTATGGCAGTCTAAGATTGACAAACTTAAAAGAAAGCAAGTAATACAAGACTATGTAAATGGTGGACCAAAAATGACGGACATAAATAACTACATCTTAGGATTAAAATCATCTTGGATGAAAAGAATTTTATATTCTCAAGACACAAAATGGAAAGTACTGTTAAATAAAATTGTCTCCTTAGAATTGCTAATTAAAACAGGATCTGATTATGTAAATGTTGTTAAAAAAGACATCAACAATGCTTTCTGGAAAGATATCATTACATCTACGTTTCAAATAGTTCAAGATAAAATAAAAGTTCAATCCTGGTATGACTTTATAAGTCAGCCAATATGGAATAATAACAAAATCAAAATTGGAAATAAAACAATTTTCTATTAAAAATGGTTTGAAAAGAATATAGTGTACATATCTGATTTACTTGACGAAAAGGGGTCTTTTTATTCTTTAGAAAATTTACAGAAAACTTATAAAGTAAAACCTGTTTAATAAGACATGCTTTGGGAGACAATTTTTGACGGATTAGACAGGATGTGGGATTTACAATGTGAGGACCGCAGTAAATACGCAATATCCGAGATGCCCAATATTTCCCTTTGATGAACAGATGATCAATATAAACTCATCTTGAGGTACCGGTATATGAACCAACTAGAGCATAGTTAATAGTACAGTGTTTAAATTAGATACTGTGTTCAAGTGATTGCATTGTTTTAATGATCATAACAATTTTCAATTTCAATTTATTTATTGACCTCACCATGTTGGCATACCATCAAAATAACAAAACAAATGACATATAACAACACAGCAGGGTTAAGGTGTCCCGAGTAAAGTTAAAACAAACATCATAAAATGTACCTCGATGCACTTCATACTATATGACGTCACAATATAAAAGTACGTCATGATGTACAGGTCTATAGTTGTATCGCGGGGAAAATGTTATAATATTTTCTCGCTATTTATTGCCGTTATCTAGTGTTCAAGCTGTATGTGTTTAAATCTATTTGTCAGATGATTGTTTTCCCCCAGTTTTCTTCGATAATATATAAGTCATATTTTATATATATAGTATGTGCACAAAAGACTGTAAAGTAATCTTTACATCACTTTGTGACCTTGATATCGCCCCCGGTGTGTATAGTTATTTGAAATAAAGAAAACCAACGCATGTACATATCGACTCGGTACAGGTGAAAGATGACGATATTTTATTTCAATCAAGGCATATTCAGAAAGGTAACTAGTTGCAGATTTAGGATTTTAATACGGAAGGTACAATATTTTGCCTCGTTTAGATATGATTTGGATGTGAATGTGGAAAATGCCCAACATTTAAGTTGAGATTATGGAAATTGTTATATTTGAGAGGATATTGTACCGATCCGTATTACTCTTTAAATTTACCATATCAATGTCGACATATCAAGCCCAAACTGCAAATGATTTGAGTGCATCTTTCACCTGTACCGAGGTGATAAACAACTAAAAGTCTAGCGGATAAAAATAGCTCTACGTCACTTGTATGACGACGTAATAGTTAAGCAAAGGATTTCTCCATGCGATACGATGTTTGTTTATGTATTGACAAACGATTTTTACAAAAAATATGCGACACTTGAAAGAATTTTACTTTTATATGAATATGCTGTTATTACTTGTTATTTTACTCAGGACACCTTAACCCCGCTGTGAAAGAGAAAAGAAAAAAAATTATGGCACAATGACAATAGCATATACATGTATATAACAATGGTATGTTTCTTTTCTTCAGTAACGTTTGCTGCGGCAGCCATTTTCAGCTACTGGTGGATTATTCCTACAGCGTTGTTTGGTTTCCTGTGGTGGAGAGGCAGCAAGGCTAACTATACATTCCTAGAAATCCTGTGTATATATGGATATTCCCTGACTATTTACATTCCTATATCGGTAAAGTCATAATGAAAATACTCTAGGTTTCCTAATTATACCCTAGTTTAGTAATTGATTTGATAGTAAACTCTCAAGAAATCAGGATTCTCACTTTACTAATTGTTATAGATGAAAGCTCTTTGGAATGGATCTTGCATAATACATGTGTAAGATCTATAGTATATATAATGAACAATTGATTTTTGCATGCTTGATATTGACAAGTTATATTAAGGTAAACCGTTCCATCTATCAATTTCCTGTCTGATATAGATATTATGGGTAGTCCGGTTTGAGTGGGCTGCAGTGAAATTTTGACCTTTTTATGCCCCCGAGATCGAAGATCGGGGGCCATATTGTTTTTGTCCTGTCTGTCATTCTGTCATTTTGTAATTCTGTCATTCTGTCTGAAACTTTAACCTTGCTAATAACTTTTGAACAGTAAGTGATATAGCTTTGATATTTCACATGAGTATTCCTTGTGACAAGACCTTTCCGTGGGTACCAACATTTTTGACCCCGTGACCTTGACCTTGGAGTTTGACCTACTTTTTGAAAACTTTAACCTTGCTAATAACTTTTGAACAGTAAGTGGTAGAGCTTTGATATTTCACATGAGTATTCCTTGTGACAAGACCTTTCCGTGGGTACCAACATTTTTGACCCTGTGACCTTGACCTTTGAGTTTGACCTACTTTTTGAAAACTTTCACCTTGCAAATACCTTTTGAACAGTAAGAGATAGAGCTTTGATATTTCACATGAGTATTCCTTGTTACAAGATCTTTCCGTTGGTATTGAACCTTTTGACCTTGACATTTGACCTACTTTAAAAATTTTTTTTTACATTGGTCATAACTTCTAAATGGTAAATATTAGAGCTTTCATATTGTACATGAGCATTTCTTTTGACAAGATCTTTCTACTGGTACCAAGATATTTGCGCTTGTGACCTTGGCCATCTTCGGAATTGGCCATTATCGGGGGCATTTGTGTTTCACAAACACATCTTGTTCCTGTCTGTTATAGATATTATGGGTGCTTCGGTTTGAGTGGCTGCAGTGAAATTTTGACCTTTTTCCTGTCTGTTATAGATATTATGGGTGGTCCAGTTTGAGTGGCTGCAGTGGACACTGGTGATGGTTGGAACTTTGTTGTCAGGTGGAGTACTGGTGCTCACTTTGTGGCCTGCTGTCACAATGGAAACCAAGAAAACTGCCTGGGTCATCATAATACTCATTTTCTTATGTCACACTTCACTGGCTGTTGGCTTCAAGGTAAGGAATATTCATCTTTTGTCACACTTCACTGGCTGTTGGCTTCAAGGTACGGAATGGTAGGGACATGGAAGGATTTTTGGTTACAAAATCTTTATAAAACATATTTTTATACAGTCACAATGAATGATCTTTGAAATACATGTGTAATAATAAAGTTACGAAATCAATCTGAAATTGTAATACAAAGTTCAATATTTGGTTTCATGTGGGCCAACAAAACCTATTGGATATGAAGGAATATTTATTGTATTACATGTACCAGGATGTCTTATTATTTTAACTGTCAAAAAGTTCAGAAAGAGTTATTTGACTTGATTGGAGGTGATGGAATGCCAAAAGGAGGTGGGAATCTATCAAGGTTATAAAAGATGACTGTAAAATCAGGGAAAGTCAGCTGATTATTTTTCATTTTAGCTCTACTTTTTCAATGCCCCTGTACATCAGGTGACAACAGGAACTAGTCTTCACCCAGTGTTCACCACGACATTTAAGACAACACCATTGGTAACTAACTCAAATGCAGCCAAGACAAAGAAGTTAAGTGCCACCAAGGGACATATAAAAAGCAAGGGCAAAAGTGAAAATCATGAGAAAAGAAAATCAACTTTAAAGACAGACAGTGGTCAAGTGAATGATGCAAGGAAAAATAAGCACATTAGATGAGTTGTTTGGGATATACCAGTTGCTATGGAAATCCATTTTAAGATTTTGTGAGAGTTATTGATACAATGCATTGATGTAAGAGTAGGGCTGGAACAATACATGTTTCATCTACCAGTATGATATTGATGCCAGTTTTATACAGCTGGCTTGATGTAGTATGATACATGTATATCATCAAAGAAAGGTATGTTTATTTCAGCAGAATTATTTAAGAAATGAAGCTTATTTTTGCCTTTATAATATGATATAACTTTACTTGGGTCAGTTTATGGATTATAAACTGCAAAGCATTGAATAAAGAAGGTGTAAACTGTTCCAAGTTATACCTGTATCTTATAGCATCTAAAAATTCGCTTTATTCCTGATCATTTATTTTTTGAAAAAGACATAACTACAAGTCGTAGTCTATAATAAACACTGGTAAATGCATATCACTTGCACCATGCAAGGATTCACTTAGCAACTACAAATGCAGCATCTTCGTATGCAATT